>NC_141032.1:1347500-1447500 GCF_052040795.2 Danio rerio
CTCTTGCTGAAGGCAGAAGGTTTGAATGTGTTTCTGCTGTAAGAATCTGATTAATGGCAGCGCTCTTTGGATCTGTGAGTCCTCGTGTTTCAGAACATCAGTCTCTGCATTCGTCTCTTGATTAATTGGGCTGGGGTTCGAGGAGGAACAGACATTTAAATCAATTACCTGGCCTGCTTTTGTTCCCCGCAGACACATAAATCACACAATCACACACTCCTGCTGTTTGTTATCAGAAACCAGCTGCTGTCATAATCTCTAATAAGTAAGAGGGAAAATGGCCTTTAGTAATTGTTTTTAAACTTCTTAACACATTGTTCTTATTAAATCTAGTGAAATACTGTTTTGCAACTGCATATAGTTGTTGTGTTTCCATAGCAACAGAAATGTAAAAAATCCTGTTGCCTTCAATTTTTTAGTTGAATCAAATAGACTTTTTCAGTCATCTCAACATCGCGCAATCACACTATTACGGTACATTTTGTACAACTTAAAAATTTTGTTGAAACCTGATAACTTATTAAAATAAGTGAAATAAGCATAAAAAACTGCTGTTGGCTTGACTTTTTGTTAAATTGTTTACAGTGTAGAATCACCACAGCAGATGTGTGAATGTACAATGTAAAATATAATTGTAAAGTTGCTATGGTAATTGAACCATTGATCTGTTGTGATGATTTTATAGTTGCTATGGTAACAGAATCATTGAGCTGTTGTGGTGATTTTATAGTTGCTATGGTAACAGAACCGTTGATCTGTAGTGGTGATTCTTTAGTTGCTATGGTAACACAACAATTGATATGTTGTGCTGATTCCATAGTTGCTTTGGTAACAACAATTAATCTGTTGTGGTGATTCTATAGTTGCTATGGTAACACAACAATGAATCAGTTCTGGTGATTCTACAGTTGCTATGGTAATAACAATTGATCTATTGTGGCGATTCTATAGTTGCTATGGTAACACAGCAATTGATTTGTTGTGGTGATTCTGTAGTTGCTACGGTGACAATTGATCTGTTATGCTGATTTCTATAGTTGCTACGGCAACACAACAATTAATCTGTTATGGTGATTCTATAGTTGCTATGATAACACAACAATCGATCTGTTGTGGTGATTCTATAGTTGCTATGGTAACAAAACCATTGATCTATTGGGGTGATTCGATAGTTGCTATGGTGTCACAACAATTGATCTGTGGTGCTGATCTCTATAGTTGCTCTGGTAACACAACAATTGATATGTTGTGCTGATTCCATAGTTGCTATGGTAACAACAATTAATCTGTTGTGGTGATTCTATAGTTGCTATGGTAACACAACAATTAATCAGTTGTGATTCTACAGTTGCTATGGTAACAACAATTGATCTGTTGTGATGATTCTATAGTTGCTATGGTAACACAGCAATTGATTTGTTGTGGTGATTCTGTAGTTGCTACAGTGACAACAATTGATCTGTTATGCTGATTTCTATAGTTGCTATGGTAACACAACAATTAATATGTTGTGGTGATTCTATAGTTGCTATGGTAACACAACAATTGATCTGTTGTGGTGATTCTATAGTTGCTATGATAACACAACAATCGATCTGTTGTGGTGATTCTATAGTTGCTATGGTAACACAACAATTGATCTGTTGTGGTGATTTTATAGTTGCCATGATAACAACAATAATAGTAATATAAAAAATGGACCCATTTTTGCAGTTTTCTTCAACTATAGGATATATTATTCTGCAGTTTACTAACCCAGTACAGTTTAAGCTAAGACAGTACTACAGTGTTTATCACTATATTTAATACTACATTATGCTGGAGTATTCATTAAGAAAAAGTTGTAAAAACTATAATATGGTACTGTAATATGGTTAAAACACTATAGTATTTACTCTAAATGACAGTGTGATGTGGAGTGTAGTGTGTGTGCAGAAGTGAGTGAGATTTCTGCAGAATCACAGCTGTGTTCAGTCCAGGACTCTCGCTCATCCGTCAAACACACAGATTACAGCCTGCGCTCGCTTTCACAGCCAGTTTTAATGTCAAGGTCTCTCTGATAACAGGAGCTGCGTCTCTCTCTCTGACAGATCAGTAATTGGAAAATAGAGAGCCAGAATAAAAACCCATGTTGCCTCTCTTCTTTGCTCTTCTTTAATATGCACAGCATTCAAAGCAGACTGAAAATACATGCTTCAGCCCACAAAATGTACTCCAAGGTCTCCTGAAATTAAAATAAAGGATATCTATTAGCTATTGTGCTCTAAAACAGTGACAAAATTCACATTTAGGAGATGTAAACCTGATATGAACATCCAAAGTTTGCACTTTGTCATTTACACAGAAATGGATCATGTGTAATGTAGTTTTTTTTTTTGTTGTTGCACAAATTACTTTATTAAACCTTAAAACGCGAACTGTAGATTCACAGTCAGCTGTCATTTGTTAATTTAATTTAATTTAATTTAATTTAATTTAATTTAATTTAATTTAATTTAATTTAATTTAATTTAATTTAATTTAATTAATTTTAATTTAATTTAATTTAATTTAATTTAATTTAATTTAATTTAATTTAATTTAATTTAATTTAATTTAATTTAATTTAATTTAATTTTAATAAATAACATAAAATACATTTTAATTTACATATTTTTATTTAACATAAAATAAAACATAAATAAAATGTAAATAAATAAATAAATAAATAAAACATAATACATAGATAAATAAAACATAAGTTAAACATAAATAAAACATAAAAAATAATAATAAATAAATAACACAAAACATAAATAAATAAATAAATAAATAAATAAATAAATAAATAAATAAACATACAAATAAATAAAATATAAATAAATAGATAAATAAATAAAACTTAAATTAAACAAAAATAAAGAAAAATATAAATAAAACCTAAATAAATAAATGAATAAACGTAAATAAATAAATGAATGAATAAACAAGTAAACACAAATAAATAAATAAAACATGAATAATATATATATATATATAAATAAAAACAAATAAAAGATCAATAAAAATAAATAAATAAAACCTAAATAAATAAAAAACATAAATAAAACATAAATAAACAAATAAAGGATAATACATAAATAATTAGGTAAATAATAAATTAAAACATAAATAAAAAAAAAAAAAATTAAATAAATAAAGGAATTAATTATTAAATAAAAATAGTGAATGAATGAATGAATGAATGAATGAATGAATGAATGAATGAATGAATTTCCCAGAGATGGGTTGCGGCTGCAAGGGCATGCGCTGCGTAAAAACATGCTTGATAAGTTGGTGGTTCATTCCGCTGTGGCGACCCTGGATTAATAAAGGGACTAAGCTGACAAGAAAATGAATGAATGAATGAATGAATGAATGAATGAATGAATGAATAAATAAATAAATAAATAAATAAATAAATAAATAAATAAATAAATAAAATGTAAAGTTAAATAATTTTCAGTATTTCATCAATTTAACAATATATATATTTTTTTTACACACACACACACAGATATACATCAGACCTGCTGCTCCTCGATTGTTGAAATGGGTAATGTAGTTTCTCTGCACAAATTCTTCTTTAATGGTCTGGTCTGAGTCATTGATCTCATTGAGCTACATGCACAAGCACACATATTACACCACGAAAACATGCGTGTGTGGGTTCTTCACGACCTTAAAAATAAAGCACAAGCGAACTCTACATTTCACAGTCAGCTGAGCAGAATGAAGCCTTAAATGTGTGTCAATCCATTAACTCTCGAATGCAGAAACGGGTAAAAACATTGAATGTCTACCTGATACACATAATTAGGCCTGTGAGGGAAATGGTTAATTACTCAGAGGTGAAGATCACCTATCGACTGCATCTAATGGCAGAGGTGATTCCTGTTCTGTTAACGAGAAACGCATCCAGAGGGTAATGAGAAGGAGAAATCACTGCATGCTTCAGTTCAATGTTATAGATCAGACTGAGTATATGCGGAAAAATAAAGGAGAAAGATGCTGTTCTGGTATAGGGTGTCACGTTTTTCACTTTAATTCAAATGTATTTAATTTAATTTAATTTAATTTAATTTAATTTAATTTAATTTAATTTAATTTAATTTAATTTAATTTAATTTAATTTAATTTAATTTAATATTTTTATTTAATTTTATTTTAAATTATAGCTATTTTTTAATTTAATTTAATTAAATTAAATTAAATTAAATTTAATTTAATTTAATTTAATTTAATTTAATTTAATTTAATTTAATTTAATTTAATTTTTAATTTAATTTAATTTAATTTAATTTAATTTAATTTAGTTTTTAATTTAATAATTAATTTTGTTTAATTACATTTTTATTTTATGTTATTTTAAGTTAATTTATATTTTTTATGTTTTTTTATTTTATGTTTAATTTTTAATTTTTTATTTTTTTTAAATAATTTTTTTTAATTAAATGGTATTTATTTTGTATTTTATATTTAATTTAATTTAATTTGATTTAATTTATTTAATTTAAATGTTTTTTTTTTATGTTTATAAACAACATTAAAAGTTTTATATTTTGATGTTACATTACATTACATTACATTTACATTACATGTAACATTAAATAAAACCTAGATGGATTCATCTATTTATATATTTATTTATTTTAGTAGTTAATTTATTTTACAATACTTTATATTTAACCTTAAAGAGTTTAGTTTAGAATTAAGCGCAAGAAATGTAAATATATTTTCATTAAATATTGCATTATTAAATTAAACTCAATCTAGATTACTGTTACATTTACATAAAAATTTGTTTTTATCTAATACATTTCAAAATTTATAGTACATAATTGTACTACACTTCCTAATCTGTAATTGCCTCTCTGAATATCACATTAACTGTACAAAAATAAATAAATAAATAAATACTAATACTACTAATACTCCCCTTCTTAGACTTTACAGACCTGAAACTTGCTTATAGCACTTATTCATTGTTGCTCTTGGTTGTGTAAATTGCTTCCTTGTCCTCATTTGTAAGTCGCTTTGGATAAAAGCGTCTGCTAAATGACTAAATGTAAATGTAAATATTTTTATCAAAATATCAAAAGATGCCATTTACATTATATCATAATCTCATATAATTTCTATGCATAATAATTCAATTACAAAACTCTTTACTAATATTGTCACATTATAAAGGTCATAATAGTGTTTATTATAAACTGTTTATTGATGTCTGCTTATGATGGAAGCTTGCTGAATATTAATTCGCCCTGAAACGTGCGCTTATGAATTCAGGACTGACACTGAGTTTGTTTACAGTGTCAGAGATGCGTCATTTCATCAATCATTTACGCTCTGCTGGAAAGGTCAATCACACTATTTTACACATGATTAGGCAAATGCCACAGCAACATATACAGATGAATATAGCACATAATATTAGACTAGATATTTGACTAGTGTTCAGCTTGAAGTGACATTTAAAGGCTTCACTAGGGTAATTAGGGTAAAGTTAGGGTAATTAGGCAAGTCATTGTATGACAGTGGTTTGTTCTGGAGACAATCCAACACTAATATTGCTGAAGGGGCCAATAATATTGACCTTAAAATGGCTTTAAAACTATTAAAAACTGCTTTTATTCTAGCCCAAATACAACAAATAAGACTTTCTCCAGAAGAACAAATATTATAGGAAATACTGTGAAAATTTCCTGAATCTGTTCAACATCATTTGGGAAATATTTGAAAAAATTGACCGGAGGGAGAATGATTCTGACTTCAGCTGTATATGACGTCAATCCTTTCACTTGCATTATACAGTCTAATCCTTTCTTTTAGAGCAAGTACACACACACATATAAGAAACTGTAGACACAGACTGACTATATTTATATTCACTGATTTCATCATGGCTTGTCATTTGCATCAGCTGTGTGTGAAAAACAGCCGCAGATCAGCTTGACTCACAGATCAGATCAGTGTGTTCAACAATATCTCAGCTTCAGTGTTTCTGTGAGTTCTTCGCCGTTTACTGAGGATTGGAGAGTTTAATATCCTGCTCATCTGATGAATAATGTTTATTAATGTTCTGTGTTGATCATCTGTTGCTCTGTGTTTCACACAAACACACTGCACATGAACACTGTACAGATACAGGACAGGTATAAAAATCATTCAAGATAATCACAGTATATATTTTTGTTTTCAGATATATAATGTTGGTGGCTTAAAGGTTATCACTGTGGCCTAAACATTTTATTATTATTATTATTATTATTATTATTATTATTATTATTATTATTATTATTATTATTATTACTATTATTATTATTATTTTAAATTATTATTATTTTAAAAAATAATAATATTATTATTATTATTATTATTTTATCATTACTATTTGTGTTATTATTATAATTACTATTTATTATTATTATTTTATCATCATTATTATTATTATTATTATATTATTACTATTATTATTTTAAAAATAATATTTGTATTAATATTATTATTACTATTTTTATTATTACCATTTTTATTATTTGTAATTTTACTATAATTATTATTATTATATTATTACTGTTATTATTATTACTATTTATTATTATTGTTATTATTATTATTTATTATTTCTACTATTATTATTATTATTATTATTATTATTAGATTACTTTTATTTTAAATTATTATTATTTAAAAAAGATATTATTATTATTATTATTATTATATTATTATTACTATTTATTACTATTATTATTATTATTATTATTATTATTATTATTATTATTATATTAATATTATTATTATTATTATTATTATTATTACTATTATTTTTATTATTGTTGTTGTTGTTGTTGCTGCTGTTGTTCTTATTATTAGATTACTTTTATTTTTTTTAATTATGATTATAATAAAATATATTATTATTATTATTATTATTATTATTATTATTATTATTATTATTACTATTATTATTTTTTATCATTACTATTTGTGCTATTATTATTATTATTACTATTTATTATTATTATTTTATTATTATCATTATTATTATTATATCATTACTATTATTTTTTTATAATTACTATTTGTATTAATATTATTATTACTATTTTTATTATTTAATATTATTATAATTATTATTATTATTACTGTTATTATTATTATTGTTATTATTATTATTATTATTATTATTATTATTATTAATATTATTATTATTATTATTATTATTATTGTTTCATTATTCAAGGTTGAAATATGGCATGCATTATGAATGTGCATCAAACATGAGATTAGTAATTTGCAGAAATCAGACATCACAGCCACCGTAAATTAGCTACAGAAGTTTTCGGGATGTCCAGCAGATGTGGTAAACGGGTGTTAATAACGAGTCCTTCATAACGAACCCTAATGACCTGCTGTGTTCAGCCGCCGACAGGTGCTTATTAATATTCATCACAAGCCATGCGAAAGAAAAAAAAAAAAGAGGCAAAAGCTGCTGGGCAGGTCCAGCTGTCACTCAAAACTCCTGACAAAGCAACTTCTCATGAATATTCATCAGCACACGGCCGTCAAACTCATGAGACACCAGTCTCCAGTATGAGTTTGTGTAGCTATTATAATTATTCATTTAGCAGCTGAATGAATATATTAGTTGGCATGATGGCTCAGCGTTTAGCCTCACAGCAAGAAGGTTGCTGGTTCGAGTCCCGTTTCTGTCAGCTGACATTTCTTTGTGGAGTTTGTATGTTCTCCCGATGTTTGTGTGGGTTTCCTCCGGGTGCTCCGGTTTCCCCCACAGTCCAAACACATGCGCTATAGGGGAATTGATGAACTACACTGACCGTAGTGTATGAGTGTGTGTGTGTGTGTGAATGAGTGTGTATGGGTGTTTCCCAGTACTGGGTTGCAGCTGGAAGGGCATCTGCTGTGTAAAACATATGCTCTGTTAAACATTGTTTGGGAAATATTTGAAAAAGATAAAATAATTCACAGTAGGGCCAATCATTTTGACTTCAACTGTGTGTGTGTGTGTGTGTGTGTGTGTGTGAGCCCAGGTGATCTGTAGGTAATTAAATGATCTGCTCTCTGCCACCTGCAGACTGAATGTCAGAGAGTCAACAGGTGGATGAGATTCTGCTGTCAGATCTCTGCACATCACTGTCTGTACTGGAGACACACACACACACACACACACACACACATGCTAGAGCTGGACACACACTGACCTCATACAGTATAATACAAGTCATGGTGATTTCAGTAGCTTTGCTTCCATCCAACGATGTGAATTGGTTTTTCACACATACTGTAATACTGCATAAAGCAGTGGTTGTCAAACTGTGGTACGTGTAACACCAGTGGTACGCAGGCTTCCTTCTAGTGGTACGCGGAGGAATGAAATACGTCATGTACATGCTACACACATTTAAAAATTTATCAAAAATTATGCATATAATATGCCATTTATGAATATAGCCTATATATCTGAGGTAATCTGCCGCGTTGTTTTAACTGTGTGAGTTGTAGCTGCTTTACTGGGCCTACTGTATTTCAATACTGCTCATTTTTGGTGGTACTTAGAGAGACAATTTTTTTCTGAGGTGGTACTTGATGGAAAAAAGTTTGAGAACCACTGGTGTAAAGCATCAGTGATTAAATGAGTGTTTTCATCCAACGAGAAACAGAAGAAACTCCCTTAGTTGCAGATGAACGCGGCGTGCGTGGCAGATCTGCGCAGTTGTTCAAATCTACATTTGCTGACAGACAGTTTGTGCTACTTATCAGTATTATTGGAGGTGTCAGCCTGACCAGGGGCGCAACTGCACATTTACTGATGGGTATGCGGCTTCAACTTTTGCGCGCCCCCCTTCAATCCAACTATATTTTATAACAGGCAAGTGATAAAATGTGGAAAATATTTCCATCAATAAATTAAAGATATTTTTTCATAAAGATATCAATATGCTTCAAAAAATACAGTTTCGCAGTTCTGAACACAACTGAAATAGTATGAAGTAGTAAAAGGTATAATTACATTAAGCATGTTAAGTCGCAAAGAAATGCATCTCATACCACCCAAAATTTCTTCTCAATTTAATTTTCCCTCACGAAATGATTATAGCACCTTGACTAGCCTTGCTTTTGGACTTTTTGTACTACATTTGTCAAAACAAAATGATAGACATGGGAGTCCTAAAGAGCAAAAGAACATTGCAATTACTTCTCACATGCACACTGTGAGAAGTGTAGGGTCTGTCTTTGCAAGAACAATTGACTGAAACTGCTAAAAGTTAAATAAAAAAGACTGTCAAATGTTTAGTGTAATAAAAAAATAAAAAAACAGAAACAAGCAAATGTTCTATTTAATTGAAATGTTATAACTTTGTTTGTAGCCAAAATTAAAATAGTTTTGAGCAAAGAGTTACCAAAAGGCCTGATGAATCTATATGATACATAATAAATTCATAAAAACATGTATATGGTATGAAAAATGGGGGTGGGGGGTGGAATGATTTTTGAATTTAATAAAATACAATATTATACGCATATAAAATGATAAATAAACATTTTTAACAAATATATATATATATATATATATATATATATATATATATATATATATATATATATATATATATATATATATATATATATATATATATATATATAAATATATATTATTTGAAACTTTTAATATGGATAATTTTAAAAATAGTTTTGGCACAATGGCGCCCCCCATGTGTGGCGCCCCTATGCGCCGCATGTACTGCATACCCCCTTTTTGCGCCACTGAGCCTGACAATATTTAATTGGATGAACATTTTTTAGTTTTATGCCTCACCCAGAGTATAAAAACACACATAAACACATTCAGATCATTTACTTTAATCATCACCAGTGGACTGTGAAGAGACTTTCATCCAGCACAACAACACAAGTTTCTGAAGACAATCACCTGCTGCAGCTTTAACCCTCAGGGGTCTAAGGGTGTTTTGGGGTCGTGGAGAAGTTTTGACATGCACTGACATTTGTGTTGTTTTCAGTGTCTTAAAAGCACATTAATGGCTAAAGTGTGATAACAGTGTAAACAGCACAAGCTGGGCTACAATTATACCTAAGCAGCATGTTTGTATGCAACCCAAGCTCATTTTGGAAACGTAGCACGCGGATGTTTCTGGAGGCCGCGATTTACGTGGCTGGAGGTACGTAAGGCCGCGTTTAGTTTTTTTCGAGCGAACGCTGCGGGGCGGTGTGGCGCCGCTCCGCTCCTCCTCTTCGCGCTCGCCGGCCGACGGCTCGCCTCCGAGTGGAGGGCTTTCCCGATGCGACCAGTTTGTCCGCTTAGCTCACAGCGTTGCGTCGGCGGAGCGGAGGCCCCGGAGGAGGAGGAGGAGCCAGCTGCGGGGACGATGACCGGGATCGATTCCGGGGAACAGCGGTTCCGTAAATCAGGTAAGGCGAAAAACGGAATCCGAAAAATAAGGGCGAGAACGCGGCGGGATCCGAAAACGTGGTCGAAATCGAAGACGAGGGCTTTTGCTTTTTTTTTTTTTCCTAGACGGCTTTTGCGAACCGTCGCTCGGGTTTAGGAAAGGAGGAGGAAGAAGAGGGCGGCCGAGTTGACCGATCCGGCGGCTTTTCGCGCGAGAACGGCGTGGACGCGAATGGCGCGCGCTCCCGAGAGGCGCCCGAGACGCGAAAAAGCTCGCACAACGGCCTTTCGCGGATCCGCAAAAAACAAAACCCGCCCGAATACGTACCTCCCGGGACGTAAATCGCGGTCCGCAGAAACGTCCGCGGGGCTACGTTTCCACAATGAGCCCGGGTTGTTTGTATTTGTTTGTGTTTTTGAGAAAGAAACGTTTATGCGTGGTTAGTGAAAAACTATAATTTTAAAATCACTGAAACAAGGCCGTGAAACACACAGAGAACATTTGTGCACAAGACGTTTGAGAACTGGAGCTTGTAGCCTAGTGTTTTTGCTTCAAAATGATGTGAGAATCATCCAATATAGAAGCAATGTATTGAATATAAATTTCTAAGTCACTTCTTGAGTGACAATGGTCTATGCGAGAAGGCGTGAACTATCATTACTATGCAGTAAGTCACACCTGAAGACAAGGACCTGCGTAAAGGCTGATTTATACTTCTGTGTATGCGTCAACGCATAGCCCTACGTCGAGGCCATCGACGTCGCACCTCTCAAAAAATGTAACTACACGTCGTAATGACGAGTAGTGCAAGCTCTGTGATTGGTCGGCTTGGTATCGCTGACAAGTCTGGGCGGGACTGAGAGCCGCACGAGCCTGATGGAGCGATTATTTACAAGTGTGGAGTCCCGTGAAGGAGCTCCGGATGGAAAGTTTTGTTTTGTGTTTACCTCATAGTTAAAGTTGTTGCACGTCCGCCGGTTCCTGCCTCAGAATGAGCAAGTTTGAGCCACTTGTACATCCCGGAAGCGTTCAGAAAGAACAAAACACCAGCAAAGAAACTCGACACAGAGGAACATAAACACCTCACTGCCAACTAGCGTTTCGGAAGTGTTAATGCAGAACAACTGAAAATTACAAACAAATTAAACAGAAATTGGGGAAACAATAAACAGGGGGGGGCTAATAATTCAGGGGGGCTAATAATTCTGACTTCAACTGTATATCAAATCTACTGATGAAGTTACTCGTAAATACACTTTACATATAACTTAAGGCATGCACTTAAATTTACACATGAAACAGTGTGTACAGAAGACACATTCAGGGCAAAATCAACAATGTAAATATGACGAGTGTAAGATAATAAAGGGTGTAAGGTAGTGGTTCTCAAACTTTTTTCATCAAGTACCACCTCAGAAAAAAATTGTCTCTCTAAGAACCACCATAATGACGAGGCAGATTAATTCCTATTATTATTGTCAGCCCCTTTAAAAAAAAATAAAAATTAAATAAATAAATAGTCAATGTTTAAAGTGTGCTTTTAAAAGTGAAAATGGTAGGCTCCTTCTCTTAAAGCTAAAATAAAAGTGCTGTTGTTAAATGTTAAGTATTAACAAATAGTAACCTATTTATCAAAACCTGAAAATGTTGCTTGGACCTCATAAATAATGGCTATGTCATCATATTCATATATAAAACCAGTTTGATAAATTTTGAAATATGTGTTGCATGTACACATGACGTATTTGTTTCTCTCTGAAATCTATTGTATTTTAAAATAAATGATTTGGAATTACATATTTACATTAGAGATTACATCCAGCTCGTTTTTTTTACAGTACGTGTGTGTCAGAAAACGTGAGCGATTACATGCATAAATGCACTGCTTGACCAATTCAAACGTTATTTATCCATTCATATGTGCAGATTTAAGTTCTCATCTTAAGTGGACCGCAGTTTGTGGTAACCGCATACAGAGACTAACTTTAATTAGGCTATATTTTAGCTTCAAGCATGGCAAAGTTGCTTGAGTCTATGTTTTGTGTCCCGCTACGTTTAAATCACATCCTGATAAAGTAGCTTAAAACTGAGTATTTTTTTCTTTCATTATTCAGTATTCTTCCACGTACCACTAGAAGGAGGCCTGCGTACCACTAGTGGTACACGTACCACAGTTTGAGAACCACTGCTGTAAGGTTTGTAAAAGCCCGGAGTGCGCATCACACGGTCTTAGCTGTACAGGTAGGAATCTCAGAGGCTGTGGAGCCATGTAAGCATCAGTCTCTCTGTACCGCTGTTGTTTAAGTGATTGCATAAACTACATTTTTGTGATGTTCTCTAACACCATTCTTAGTATTCAAATCGATGTTAATAAGAATGTGTTTTATAACTGGGACTGATTCTGTAAGTCTGAGACTGAAGTTGTTCTATTTCTCAGAGGAAGGTCATCTGGTTTTACTCATTATATAAGGGTTTTCTCCCTGAGTGACTCCATCTCTTTAAATGAATCCTTTACCCTGACTCATTATCTTTATATGTGAGGGATTTAACTTTATTATCATGGCTCTCTTCATTTACTGCATTTAATTACTTTTTTTTTTACTAAGATGAGCATTATTGAGTTATGGCAAATGGGCTATTGGAAATTATTCAATGACATTAATCATTTATATAAGGGCTACTTTGACGTACTTGACCTGGTCTGTGTTTCCATGACAACAGCATAGTGCCGTTTAACTAGCATAAGGAAATATTTATTCATTTATTCCTTCATTTCTTTTCAGCTTAGTCCCTTTATTAATCCAGGGTCGCCACAGCGGAATGAACCGCCAACTTATCCAGCACATGTTTTTTGCAGCGGATGCCCTTCCAGCCGCAACCCATCTGAAACATCCACACACACACTCATTCACACACTCATACACTACTAGCCTATCCAACTCACCTGTACCGCAAGTGTTTGGACTGTAGGGGAAACCGGAGCACCCGGAGGAAACCCCTGCGAACACAAGGAGAACATGCAAACTCCACACAGAAACACCAGTTCATCCGGCCGAGGCTAGAACCAGTGACCTTCTTGCTGTGAGGCAACAGCACTACCTACTGCAGCACTGCGTCACCCAGAAAATATTAATTCATTAATTTTCGACTTAGTGTCATATGAGGGGTCGCCACAGTGAAATGAACCGCCAATTTTTCCAGCATATGTTTTACACAGTGGATGGACTTCCAACCCCAACCCAGTGCTGAGAAACACCCATACACACTCATGCAAACTCCACACAGAAACACCAACTGGCCCAACTGGGACTCGAACTAGCAACCTTCTTGCTGTGAGGCAACAGCACTACCTACTGCACCACTGCATCACCCAGAAAATATTCATTCATTCATTTTCCTTCGACTTAGTGTCTTATTTATCAGGGGTGCAATGAACCGCCGACTGTTCCAGCATATGTTTTACACAGTGAATGCCCTTCCAAGCGCAACCACTCATGCAAACTCCACACAGAAACACCAACTGGCCCAGCTGGGACTCGAACTAGCAACCTTCTTGCTGTGAGATGACAGTGCTAACCACCGAGCCACCGTTCGCCCCATAAGACAAAATTAGTATTCAGATTATTATTTAGATGATTCATGTAGAATGTTTTTTTTTGTTTGTTTGTTTGTTTCTTCGTAAGTAGTATTTATTAATGCATAAAAGTGTGAAATTGGCATTATATATATAGTATATTTTTTATTATTTGTATGTTAATTGTATGATATTTGTTGTTGTTTCAATGTGAATTGTACTGAAATAATGCAAAAAAAAAAAATTAATTAAATAAACAAAAATGCCTACAAAACTTATAGTAGCTTATTTGTCATTCAAATCACACAAATTCAACAATATTCATTGCAGAATGACTTTCTTATTTTAGAGATTTTGTCTCTAGTCTAAATATATAAAAAAATATTAAATCAAGAAACATGTTCAAAGTAAAAGTTTTTTTTTTAGGAATAATACATTAAAATGAAGTGTTTTTTCCTTAAATAATCTTGCTTTTCCTTTTGACATAAGATTATTTTTCTGACCTCATTGAGAGATTATTTTGCTTGTTTTAAGGAAAAACTTCATTTTGACATATTATTTCTTAAAACAAGACAATATGTTTTGCCTACCTAGAAAATTCTTCTTGATTTAAGAATTTTAAATATTTAGACTAGAAACAAGACACAAAATCTAAGTAAAATGGCATTTTTTTGCAGGGTATTTATTGTGTTTTGATTGCAAATGCCACTTTATTTAAAGAAAAATAAATAGTGTTGACTTGTGATGCATGCTGTGGATGTTTATTATATGTACCTTTGACCTTAATAACAATTCAGATTTGGACATCAGAGACTAATTTTACACCTTGAAAAAAAGGAGCATAATAGGTCCTCCTTAAAACCAGAAATACAATTTATTGTACTTACCCGACTGGGAGATAACTTAGCTAAATAAATACATTCATCATCCCTAGTGCATATTTAATTGTGTAATGATGCAAGAACCGCCCACTAATACATGAAAACAACACTGTCTGGCATGCAGATTCATTCATTCATTCAGTTTCTGCCGCTTTTTCGGGGCCGGGTCGCATGGGCAGCAGTCTTAGGAGAGAACCCCAGACTTCCCTCTCCCCAGACACTTCCTCCAGCTCCTCAGGAGGGATCCCAAGGCGTTCCCAGGCCAGCCGAGAGACATAGTCCCTCCAGTGTGTCATGGGTCTTCCCCGAGGCCTCCTCCCAGTGGGACATGCCTAGTAGGTAGGCGTACAGGAGGCATCCAAAACAGATGCCCGAGCCACCTCAGCTGACTTCTCTCGATGTGGAGGAGTAGCGGCTCTACTCCGAGCTCCTGTGTCAGAGCTCCTCACCCTATCCATAAGAGTGCGCCCTGCCGGCTTGTATTCGGCGGCTTGTATCTGAGATCTTGTCCTTTCGGTCATGACCCAAAGCTCATGACCATAGGTGAGAGTAGGAACGTAGATTGACCGGTAAATCGAGAGCTTTGCCTTTCGGCTCAGCTCCTTCTTTACCACAACGGACCAGTACATCGACCGCATTACTGCTGCCTGTCAATCTCACGCTCCATCCTTCCCTCACTCGTGAACAAAACTCCGAGATACTTAAACTCCTCCACCTGGGGTAAGGACTTTCCTCCAACCTGGACATGGGAAACCACCAATCACTAATTGTTTGGTTATTGCATGTCATTTATCGGGGCTAATTCCTAAATACACACCGCAATCAAACACTGAAAATGGCAGTATGAAGGACTGTAAAAGTGTAGAATAAGGTCGCTTTAATCAGTCCGTCATCATCCTTCTCACTTCCACTGAGTTTTCACACGATGTTTTATTATGAGAGCTTTCATTTCAGCGATCAGTCAACCAGTGTGCCGACAGCCCGAGGAAAAGATATCATTAAAAAGATGAGTTTGCCGCTGGCTGCTGCTGTAGCTGTCAGAAACGAATATAATGTCACCTGCTGAGGCCAAAACCATGAACACAGCACAGACCTGAGACTGAATGAAGATTCCCTGACAGAAATATATCCCTCGTTAGACTTCATTAGCCTAGTTTTCTTTAATATAATGCGCACAGATGTGTGTGAGAGCAAACGCGCTCGTGTTTTGCTTGGGGCAAGGTTATTTTAGTTAACACAAATTGAGGTCGTTATTCTTCCCTGGTTATTTTGTGCAAAATGTGCATTGTTACTGAGATAATTCAGTGAAGTTTGATGTCTTTATGTTGTTTTTTTAATTTTAATCGAGGCTTTTAGATAAGTAAACTTGGTGTTTGGTGCAGACAACATGACAAACACTAAACTTTAGTCAACATCGGACAAGTTTTGTTAAAGAACTCATTCATTCACTTGGTCAGCTTAGTCACTTTATTAATCAGGGGTCGCCACAGCGGAATGAACCGCCAACTTATCCAGCAAGTTTTTACACAGCGGATGCCCTTCCAGCTGCAACCCATCTCTGGGAAACATCCACACACACACTCATTCACACTCATACACTACGGACAATTTAGCCAACCTAATTCACCTGTACCACATGTTTTTGGAGTGTGGGGGAAACCGGAGCACCCGGAGGAAACCCACGCGAGTGCAGGGAGAACATGCAAACTCCACACAGAAACGTTAACTGAGCTGAGGCTCGAACCAGCGACCTTCTTGCTGTGAGGCGACAGCACTATCTACTGCGCCACTGCTTCCCCCTTGTTAAATAACAATACATACTAAAACTTAAATTAAATATATACACTTCCTGACAAAAGTATTGTTGTTGATCTCAGTTAAAAGAGCAACAAATAATAACTTGACGTTAGTTGATGATGTGTGAAAGTGTCAGAAGGTGGACTTCTCTGCTGAATCATCTGCTGATCCCGATCATCACCAATACTGCAGAAGACCTACTGGAACCCTCATAGAGCCAAAGTTCTCAGAGAAACCAGTCAAGTTTGGTGAAGGAGAAGTCATGGTTTGGGGTTCATTCAGTATGGGGGCGTGCGAGAGATCTGCAACATCAACAGTCTGAGGTATCAAGACATCTGTGCTGCCCATTACATTACAAACCACAGGAGAGGGACAATTCTCCAGCAGGATAGCGCTCCTCATACTTCAGCCTCCACATCAAAGCTCCTGAAAGCAAAGAAGGTCAAACTGCTCCAGGATTGGCCAGCCCAGTCACCAGATATAAACATTATTGAGCTGATGAAGGAGAAGGTGTTTTAAAGATGAACACAAATACTCTTGATGAACTCTGGAAGTCCTCCATGAAGGCTTTCTTCTTCATTCCAGATGACTTTATTAATCAGTGATTTGAGTCATTTCAGAGATGTATGGATGCAGTCCTCCAAGCTCATGATGGAGTCAGACACAATATTCATTCTGTCTCCACTGCAGCAGGACTTTATATTCTATACTGGACATTATTTCTGTTCAGTGATGAGACTTTAGTCTGAGCAGAGTCAGACCGCACTGTCCTCATCAAATCAGTCAACATCAAGACATGATCAGATTTAATTGAGCTCAAATCAGCAAAATCTAGAGGCCTTCGCCTTTCATAGAGACACTTCTGACACCAAATCAGCAACTAGAGTCTTTCCTAAAACTTGAATAGACTAAATAGAATAGACCTAAAACTACCATTAATAAAACAAACTAAAACTAGACTGAAACGTAACGCACACATAAAAATAGGATCAAAATAAAAACATGCACAACTATAATAACCCTGGCTTTGGCTCTCATAATAATAATGCAGATGAGTATTCAAACTCCACTGGTGGTGTGCTAAATTCACACTGAGAGGAAATTAATTCAGCTGCAGATTTTCCCTGTAGACTGATTATGATAAATCTGGTTCCCGTCAGCAGGTTTAATCACACTTCTGTGCTAAAAACAGCTCGTTTACAAACGTGGTGTTTGTCTTGAAGTCTCCGGCCGCGTCTCGATGCAGATATGATGACAAAGTGGATCTGCTTCTTATATAAGCTGCTCCTCGTGTTGGATTTAATTGGCTCTCGGAGTCAGAAAGAAGAAGTGTAGGTGTTCGCTGTGACTCACTGTCCTCTTATTTATGACCCAAACTAGCAAGTGTCTGGAGACCCGCTCCTTATATACTGCTGCTTTAACAATACACACCTTGAGCTGGAGACAGGAGCACACCTTAAAATCAATGTGGTGACTTTTACCTATTGTGCATCACATGAAGTCAGAAGTGAAGTGATGAATTATGAACAGAGGTCTGATTCTGCATTCTCTACACTGCAAAAATGCTTTATTTTGAGTTTCTCATTTTAGTGTTTTTTGCAGTGTAGTCCTATGAATTCTTAAATTAAGAAGCATTTTCTAGACCAATAAAAATACTATCATGTTTTTAGACATAATAGGACAAAATTAAGTGAGTTTTGTCTTAAAACAAGCTAAATAATCTGCCAGTGGGGTGAGTAAATTAAAGTTTTTTTTTTTTTTTTTGCTTTGAAATAAGCCAATTTTTCTTTTAGTCATACTTTTCCCAATTATTAATCAGGTTTAGGTCAGGACTCTGGGCTGCTACTTCAACACCTGTTACATTAACTTGTTTTGCTGTGTCTAATTAGGGCTTTTCACAATTGAAATTGTTAACCCTGGCTCATCCTAAACCTGGGTCACTATTCCCAATATCGTGTAGCTCTGTTTTCAATCAGATTTAGGTCAGGACTCTGGGCTGCCAATTCATCACATGTTACATTAACTTGTTTTGCTGTGTCTAATTAGGGCTTTTCACAATTGAAATTGTTAACCCTGGCTCATCCTAAACCTGGGTCACTATTCCCAATATCGTGTAGCTCTGTTTTCAATCAGGTTTAGGTCAGGACTCTGGGCTGCCACTTCATAACATGTTACATTAACTTGTTTTGCTGTGTCTCATTAGGGCTTTTCAAACTTGAAATTGTTAACCCTGGGTCATCCTAAACCTGGGTCATCTTGTTCACAGTATTGTGTAGCCCTGTTTTCAGTCAGGTTTAGGTCAGGACTCTGGGCTGCCATTTGATTACTTGTTACATTTACTTGTTTCTCTGTGTCTGACTGGGGTTTTTCACACTTGAAATTGTTAACCCTGGGTCATCCAAAACCTGGATCATCTTGTTCCCAGCATTTTGCAGCCCTATTTTCAATCAGGTTTGGATCGGGACTCTGGGCTGCCATTTCATTACTGATTACATTTCCTTGTTTCGCTGTGTCTCATTAGGGCTTTTCACATTTGAAATTGTTAACCCTGGGTCATGCTAAACCTGGGTCATTATTCCCAGTATGGTATATCCCTGTTTTCAATCAGGTTTAGGTCAGGACTCTGGGCAGCCACTTCGTCATTGTTACATTTATTTGTTTGCTTTGTCTAATTAGGGCTTTACACACTTGAAATTGTTAACCCTGGGCCATCCTAAACCTGGGTCATCTTGTTCACAGTATCGTGTTGCTCTGTTTTCAATCAGGTGTAGGTCAGGACTCTGGGCAGCCACTTCATCACTTGTTACATTTACTTGTATTGCTGTGTCAAATTAGGGCTTTTCACACTTGAATTTGTTAACCCTGGGTCATTCTAAACCTGGATCATCTTGTTCCCAGCCCTTTTATCAATCAGGTTTGGATCGGGACTCTGGGCTGCCATTTCATTGGTAAATTTACTTGTTTTGCTGTGTCTGATTAGGGCTTTTTACACTAAAAATTGTTAACCCTGGGTCATCCAAAACCCAGATCATCCTGGGTAATCCTTTTGTCAGTATGATGCAGCCCTATTATTCAATCAGGTTTAGATCAGGACTCTAGGCTGCCACTTTATCACTTGTTACATACTTGTTTTGCTGTGTCTAATTATGGCTTTTCACACTTGAAATTGTTAACCCTGGATCATCCTAACCCTGGGTCATTAGTCCTAGTATCGTGTAGCCCTGTTTTCAATCAGGTTTAGGTCAGGACTCTGGCTGCCACTTCATTATTACTGTGTCTAATTAGGGCTTTTTTAAACTTGAAATTGTTAACCCTGGGTCATCCTAAACCCAGGTCATCTTGTTCCCAGTATCGTGCAGCCATTTTTTCAATCAGGTTTGGATCGGGACTCTGGGCTGCCATTTCATTACTGATTACATTTCCTTGTTTCGCTGTGTCTGATTAGGGCTTTTCACATTTGAAATTGTTAACCCTGGATCATGCTAAACCTGGGTCATTATTCCCAGTATCGTATAGCCCTGTTTTCAATCAGGTTTAGATCAGGACTCCGGGCTGCCATTTCATTACTTGCTACATTTTCTTGTTTCGCTGTGTCTGATTGGGGTTTTTCACACTTGAAATAGTTAACCCTGGGGGATCCTAAACCCAGGTTATCTTGGCTCATCCTTTTCCTAGTATTATGTCACCCATATTTTCAATTTTGTTTAGATCAGACTTGATGTGCATTCCTAAGCTCTGGGTTAACTTTCATATTCATATATTTTCGGTGTGACTGTTCCATACTGTATGATCATCATGTTGTTCTTAGTTATTGAACAGTTACTGCAGGTTTTTAAAGCATACTCTCTAAACTCTTTTACTCTGGTAAAATGACAGTGATATGTGTCCTGTGTAGCGGAGGCTTGTTCCAGAATGAAACTTTCTGGTGTGTTTTTTCATGCGAGTTTGTGACAGCAGGTTGATTATGATGCATCAGCACAGACTCTGATCATACAGTGACAGATGAACTGACCTCAAACCTGCTGTCCTGCCGCTTCAGCACACAAACACTGAAGCTGAGCTGATTTTGGAAGCTGTCACACTGTCCAATTTACTGCGCTGGAACAACGGCAGATCCATGGCTAAAGTTTGTCCTCTGCAATGAAGATGACAGTGCAGGCGTTTGCTACTGTTTTTAGCACTACTCTAGCAAAAACCTCAAAAAAGACATACAGACTCCCTCAGATGTGGACAGATGTTGAGTGCGTTTTTTCTTTTTTTTCCTTAATATTAATAAAAATTTTATTTTAATATTTTTTTCTCAATATAAATTTGGCATACTGTGGATTAAATGATTTTACTGCACAGCTTCCAGCCAATCAGAATAAAGAATGCCAACAGATCAGAAATAAGCAATTTTATTGCACACCTTCCAGCCAATCAGAATCAAGAATTTCAACAAATCCTAAATATGCTACTTTTTTGCAGCTTTCAGCCAATCAGAATGAAGAATTTCAGCAAACCATGGAATTAGTCATTTCTGTTGCACACCTTCCAGCCAATCAGGATCAAGAATTTCAACAAAAAATAAATAAGAGATTTTTTGCACACAGTCCAGCCAATTAGAATCGAGAATTTAAACAGATCAGGAATAAACAATTTTATTGCACACCTTCCAGTCAATAAAAATCAAGAATTTTAATAAACCATAAAATGTGTGATTTTTATTTCACGCCTTTCAGCCAATCAGAATCAAGAATTTCAGCAAACCATTAAATAAATGATTTTATTGCACAGTTTTTAGCCAATCAGAATGAAGAATTCCAACAGATCATGAATAAACCATTTTATTGCACACCTTCCAGCCAATCAAAATCAAGAATTTCAGCAAATGGGGTACAAGTGATTTTATTGGATACGTTGCAGCCACTCAGAACCTAGAATTTCAACAGACCATGAAATAAGCGATTTTATTGCACACTTTCCAACCAATCGGAATCTAGAATTTCAGCAAACCATGAAATAAGCGATTTTATTGCACAGCTTCCAACCAATCAGAATCAAGAATTTCTACAAACCATGAAATAAGAGATTTTATTACACAGCTTCCAACCAATCAGAATCAAGACCTTCAACAGATCAGTAATTTTATTGCACATCCACCAGCCAATTAGAATCAAGAACTTCAACAAACCATAGAACAAGTGAATTTATTGCACAGCTTCCAGCCAATCAGAATCAAGAATCTCAATAGATCAGGAATAGGGGATTTTATTGTACACCTTCCAGCCAATCAGAATCACGAATTTTAGCAGACCATAGAATAAGCGAATTTATTGCACAGCTTCCAGCCAATCAGAATCAAGAATTTCAACAAACCATGAAATAAGAGATTTTATTGCACATATTTCAGCCAATCAGAATCAAGAATTTCAGCAAACCATTAAATAAATGATTTTATTGCACAGTTTTCAGCCAATCAGAATGAAGAATTCCAACAGATCATGAATAAACCATTTTATTGCACACCTTCCAGCCAATCAAAATCAAGAATTTCAGCAAATGGGGTACAAGTGATTTTATTGGATACGTTGCAGCCACTCAGAACCTAGAATTTCAGCATACCATGAAATAAGCGATTTTATTGCACAGCATCCAGCCAATCAGAATAAACAATTTTTAATAAACCATGTGATTTTTATTTGATGCCTTTCAGCCAATCAGTATCAACAATTTCAACAGACCATGAAATAAGAGATTTTATTACACACTTTCCAACCAATCAGAATCAAGAATTTCTACAAACCATGAAATAAGAGATTTTATTACACACTTTCCAGCCAATCAGAATCTAGAATTTCAGCAAACCATGAAATAAGAGATTTTATTACACAGCTTCCAACCAATCAGAATCAAGAACGTCAACAGATCAGTAATTTTATTGCACATCCACCAGCCAATCAGAATCAAGAATTTCAGCAGATCATTGAATAAGTGAATTTATTGCACATATTTCAGCCAATCAGAATCAAGAAACTCAATAGGTCAGGAATAGGTGATTTTATTGTACACCTTCCAGCCAATCAGAATTACGAATGTCATTAAAGGCTTTTCAGGGCGATACAGATCTAGAACAGCACTTTTACTATGTTCAAAGTACCTTTTATAAACCATCTTTTTTGGGGGGGGAGTGTACGTAAAACAGCCCTGACTTCATGAGCCTTGATCTTTAAGTGCTGACAACAGAAAAGCCCGTGTGTCTGATCTCGCCGCTGCTTTTCTCACTCATCATTAAGTGTGATGGGAACATGTAGGATTCATTATAAAGTGTAGATCAACTCTAAATCTGCTCAGATCCAGATCACGGCAACAAACAGACCTTCAATTAATGCACGACAGGACGAAATCACTCATTATGGGGACATTTCCATACAGAAAGATAATAACTGCAGTTTAAGGCTCTTTATTAATGCACATCAAAAACCTTAGCGGCTCTGTAAAGAAAAACAGCTTTATGTGAAGCCTATATTTATAATGCATTATAATGGTGGCTACTCTAACAGGCTTCTAATGAAATGCAGGGATATTTTCAGCCTGCTGGATTACACATGTGGCTGCAGCGTCTCTAGGGATTTAATAAAAGTTGAAAGCGTCTGATGATCTGCGCTGGATTCTGGATCTCAGAGATAGACGGTAATGATGCAGGAGTTTCTCCAAAACGCTGATCTGTTTTTCCTTTCTCTTGTGTTGCAGAATAAAGTGCTGAGCATCGACAGCATGAGGGTTAAACTACAGGTGAGCGTCTTTAACCATTTACTGCACTCTACTGAACTCTGCTGTGCTGTATGCTGGTGAACAGTGCAGTCGGTGTGTGTGTAGAAGCTTCAGATCAGCTGATGTAGGATGGATTTCTTCAGATGTTTTCACTGCAGAAGATTGATATTGTTTCAAAATTGACTTGAGAAGCTAAATTACTTTAAATATTGAGTTCTTACAATTAAGAGTGTTGCTTATGTTAATTTAAGAGAACAAACTTAATTTAAACAGATTAAAATTAACTTAAACAAATTAAATAAAAGACACGTTTTGTACCCACATTCATAGATTGTTCTCTATTTTTATTAATGAATGAATGAATGAATAAACTAATTAATTAATTCAATAAATGAATGAATGAATTAACTCATTCATTAATTAGTCGATTAGTTCATTAATTCTTTCGTTTGTTTGGTCCTTCATTTGTTTGTTCACTTATTCATTGATTAGTTGATTAATTAATTAATTTTTTCATTTATTTATTCATTCATTTATTAGTTGATTAATTAATTAATTCATTAGTTGATTACTTAATTAATTTATTTATTCATTCGTTCATTCATTCATTCATTCATTCATTCATTCATTCATTCATTCATTCATTCATTCATTCATTCATTCATTCATTCATTCATTTGTTCATTTGTTCATTCGTTCATCTATTGTTTAGTTCATTCATTCATTCATTCAGTCATTCATTAGTTGATTAACTACTTTTAGTTTTAAACAAATTAACTACTTAATCAGAAATTTACTAATTTATTGATTCATTCATTCATTGGTTGATTAGTTCATTTAGTCATTCGTTTGTTTGTTCGTTCGTTCGTTCATTCATTCATTCATTCATTCATTCATTCATTCATTCATTCATTCATTCATTCATTCATTCATCCATTCATTCATTAGTCGATTAATTAATTAGTTTGTTCATTTGTTAATCTATTCTTTAGTTTATTCATTCATTCATTCATTAGTTGATTTACTAATTAACTAAAGAATAAACTAATAAATGAATTAGAAATTTATTAGTTCATTAGTTCATTTATTAATTCATTAGTCGATTAATTCATTCATTTGTTCATTCATTCACTCATTAGTTGATTAATTATTTAATTAATTCATTAGTTGATTAGTTCATTCATTAATTAGTTCATTAATTCATTATTTTATTCATTCCTTCATTCATCCATTTATTCGTCCTTTAGTTTGTTGATTTATATGTTCGTTTGTCTGTTCATTCCTTTACTTATTCATTCATTCTTCCGAATAACTAATTAGCTAAAGAATGAACTACTTAATTCATTCATTCATTTATTCATTCGTTACTTGATTATTACATTTATTCATTCATTAGTTAATTAGTTAGTTAATTCATTCATCCATTTATTTTTCCATCCAACAGTTCATTCATTCATTTATTCATTCATTCATTTATTAGTTGGTTAACAAATTGATTAATCAAATTAATTAAATAGTTAATGAATTAGTTCATTCATTTATTCATTTATTTTTTAGTTGATTAGTTCATTATCCATTTCTTCATGAATGAATGAATGAATGAATTACTTAATGAATTACTTAATGAATTACTTTATGAATCAATTGCATGATTAATTAACTAATTCCTAGATCGATTAATTGATAATTACAAACTAACACAATACAGAATAATTACAGTAAGAACAAGCGGTGATGTCAGATGCAATTAATTGCTATTAATCGTTTAACATCACTAATTTGAACCTATATGTGCATATTTATAATTTCAATGCTTGAAAAAATATATATAATTTATTTATTGTCATTATTGTCACAGCGGTACAATGAAATGTTAAAGTGCTCCTCATTCATTCAGTCTATAAAATATGATGTTGCATATGACCATATAACTAACAAATGTGTATATACGCTTTTATATGTTGCATCATATATTTTATGTGTGTTCAGTCCAACCATAAACTCGCATATCATGAATAATAATTAGCATATATTGCCATATATCATATTTCCATGTAATGAACACACTAAACTCTTAGGATAATGAAGTTTCAGGTTGAAAAGCATCTGTCCGCATTTATACAATAAACCCTTGAGTAATTAAGTGATTTAATTTCCCCATTGCAAAGCATCTCCAATTATCCGCAGAGGTTTAAAGACGCAGGTGATTGGGTGTCATTGGGGTGTGTGTGTGTGTGTGTGTATCCTCTGGCTGATATTGACTGAGTAAACAGTGAAGGATCAGCTCTAATGAGAGTTTAACGAGGCTGCCATTAATCTTTAACGCTCCATTAGCCTCACACTGACTTTATTTAAGCCGCTCACCTGCGAGTGTTTTACTGTATTCAGGGTGTGTGAGGATAGTAGTGTCAATATTGGGGTGAAACCATGATGATACGCTTATTAATAAAGTGTTCATGGTGTCAATTGAACAAACAACTTAAAGTGAAATGCTGCATTTTGTGCTTGCTGATCTGGGGAAACAGTTTATTTGTTCATTCAAATACATTCATATTTATACATTTGTTTATTTTTTTATCCTCCATCGAAGACTTGCTATGGAAAGTTTTACATTTAAAATATAAAATAATACTTTTACAGTAAATACAAAAAATAAGTATATTAAATTTAAAATAATAGTTTTCTTAGTACGATTTCATTGCCATTTTTAATTTTTATTATTTATTTTTGTTTTATTTATTTATTTTTATGTATTATTTGATGATCTGCTACTCAATAAATATTATTATTATTAATATTATTATTTGCACAAGTAAAACACTCAAATTAATATTATTAATAATAATAACAATAACAACAACAACAATAATGATAATGATAAAAATAGTAATAACAACAACAACAATAATAATGATAATAATAATTAATAATAACAACAACAATAGTAAAAACAATAATGACAACAACAACAACAATAATAATAACAACGTTAATAATAATAATAATAATAATAATAATAATGTTAATAATAATAATAATAATAATAATAATAATAATAATAATAATAATAATAATAATAATAATATTGTTATTATTATTATTGTTATTATTATTATTATTATTATTATTATTATTATTATAAAATCTTAATAATTTACTTCAAACTGATGATTTACTCTTATTTATTATGGACGCATAAAATTGTTTAAGAGTGAAAGTAAATACATGTATAATGTAACAACATTAGTTTAACAACATTAACATTTTAGTAGTCTTTGATTAAATAAATAAAGAATAATAAAATATATATATATATATATATATATATATATATATATATATATATATATATATATATATATATATATATATATATATATATATATATATATATATATATATATATAATTTTATTATTCTTTGTTTATTTAATCAAAGACTACTAAAATTATAAATATTTTAAATTAAATAAATGTTTTATAAAATATAATAATATGTTTTCTTGAAATATAATCACCTTCAACACTGATAATCAAACTAGAAGTCATTGTTAATGACTACAGTAACTAATTAGTTGTAACTGTTCAAGAACAAATCATCCTGATTTCTGAAGGTAAAATGATGCTGAAAAATCTGAAAAAAATGTATCTTTAATAAAAATATTCTAATAATATTTCACATTTTTACAGCATTTTTAGTCAAATAAACATAGATTTGGTGAGCAGAAGAGGGTTATTTTAATAATAAAAAAACAAATCTAAAGGATTGTGTGACACTGAAGAGTTGTGATGCTGAAAAATACTGATTTAAATCATGGTAATAAATTAACCTTTAAACTATATTCAATAATAAAACCTTTTTTTTAATATAATAATATTTTACATTTTTACAGCATTTTTAATCAAATAAATGTAATAAAACTGAGTGTGACACAGAAGACTGGAGTAATGATGCTGAAAAATCAACTTTTAATGATAGTAATAAATCTTTCAACTAAATTCAATAATAAAGCAGTTCTTTTTAAATTGTAGTAATATTTCCCATTTTTACAGAATTTTTAATCAAATACATAAAGCTATGGTGAGCAGAACAGACTTCTTTTAATAAAGAACTCTTAAAAAAACTGAAAAATTACACTTAAAACGCGAGTTATGATGCTGAAAATTCTGCTTTAAATCACAGTAATAAATTAAACTTTAAGCTAAATTCAATAATAGAACATTTATTTTTAAACTGTAATAATATTTATAATTTTTACAGCATTTTTAATCAAATAAATGTAACCTTGGTGAGCAGCACAGGCTTATTACAATAAAAAAATGGCATAAAAAACTGTAGGATAATTTGACACTTAAAACTGGAATAACGGTGCTGAAAATTCTGCTTTAAATCACAGTAATAAATAAATGTTTTTAAAAAAATTCAATAATAAAGCAGTTCTTTTAAATTGTAATAATATTTCACATTTTCACAGCATTTTTAATCAAATAAATATAGCCTTGAGCACATATTTAAAAAACATTTAAAAATAACCGTAAAGTCGTGCATAAATAAACATTCAGCCTTTTTTTCTATTCTAATTACTGTGTTCATCTTTGGTCTAAAAGAAGATGGTGGAGACACAAACATGTTTTCATCTGGTTTAAAAGAGGATATAATGCGCTGTACTGTAGTAGTTTACATGTTCAGACTTCTGAGATTCTGTACGGATGATAAAAGCAGCTTTTCATCCTGCTTGACTCTGTGTGTTTTTACTGATCATTAGTGGAGAAACTCACATTAAAGCTGCTATTTATATATTTCCGGTCCTCTGTGTTTAACTGCAAACTATATACAGTTGAAGTCAGAAGTATTCGCCCTCCTGTATATATATTTTCCCTAATTTCTCTATAACAGAGAGATTTTATATAACACATTTCTAATCATAATAGCTTTAATAACTCATTTCTAATAACTGGTTTCTTTTCTCTTTGCCATGATGACAGTAAATAACATTAGCCTTGATATTTGACTAGTGTTCAGCTTAAAGTGGCATGTAAAGGCTTCACTAGGGTAATTAGGGTAAAGTTAGGGTAATTAGGCAAGTCATTGTATAACAGTGGTTTGTTCTGGAGACAATCCAACACTAATATTGCTGAAGGGGCGAGTAATATTGACCTTAAAATAGCTTAAAAATAATTAAGATCTGCTTTTATTCTAGCCCAAATAAAACAAATGAGGCTTTTTCCACAAGAACAAATATTTTAGGAAATACTGCGAACAATTCCTGAATCTGTTCAACATCATTTGGGAAATATTTGAAGAAGAAGGGAAAATGAATGAAGGATTTTTTTTTTTTTTTTTTTTTTTACAGTCACATTGCTGCTTATTTAATTTTGATTTGGGATCTTTAAAGTCATTTTCCCTCTTCAGCAAATATTTCTTAATCCATTATATATTTTATTTAATTACAAGACAAAAATGCTGAGCTTTTTGCAGTGTTAAGACATTATTTTGAATAATTTTATTTATTTTCTTGTCGGCTTAGTCCCTTTGTTAATCCGCGATTGCCACAGCAGAATGAACCGCCAACTTATCCAGCAAGTTTTTACGCAGCGGATGCCCTTCCAGCCACAATCCCATCTCTGACAAACATCCACACACACTCAGCACACTCATACACCACGGACAATTTAGCCTACCCAATTCACCTGTACCGCATGTGTTTGGACTTTGGGGGAAACACCCGGAGGAAACCCACACGAACGCAGGGAGAACATGCAAACTCCACACAGAAACACCAACTGACCTAGTCGAGGCTCAAACCAGCGACCTTCTTGCTGTAAGGTGACAGCACTACCTACTGTGCCGCTGCGTCGCCATAATTTCATTCTTAATAGTTTAATTTCCTGTTATTTTCTTTTTAATAATAATAATTTATTTTGTATTAACTAATGCTGTGTTTCTCAACCACGCTCCTAGAGGACCACCAGCTCTTGGTCTTCTGAACCAAAAACACCTGACTCAGATCACCAGCTCATTAGCAGAGACTGAAAGACTTTTAACGGGTGTGGCAGACAAAGGAGACATCCAAACCATGAAGTGTTGGTGGTCCTAAAGGGACATGGTTGAGAAACACAGAACTAATGCATTTATTTTGTTATGAAATACACAGTGAGGAGTTGAATATTTAGCAAATTTTTATTCATTCACTCATTTTCTTTTCGGCTTAGTCCCTTTATTTGGATTTTACACAGCGGATGCCCTTCCAGCTGCAACCCAACAGTGGGAAAAACACATTTTCAAGCACATTTTAGATATTTTCTCAGTTTTTATTACTTGTTTAATTAATTAATTGGTGTTTTCTATTTATTATTTATTTATTTACTATTTTATTTATGTGTATCTATTGTTTTTATGCACATGAATAAGTTCCTACTTTACTTATTCACACTAAACATATTAATACATTTGCAGTTCCAGGAAATCAAATCAGATCCATTGCATGTATTTATAGCAATGCATGTTGGCACGGTGGCTCAGTGGTTAGCACCGTGGCCTCACAGCAAGAAGGTCGCAGCTTCGAGTCCCGGCTAGGTCAGTTGGTGTTTCTGTGTGGAGTTTGCATGTTCTCCCCGTGTTGGCATGGGTTTCCTCCGGGTGCTCCGGTTTCCCCCACAGTCCAAACACATGCGCTATAGGGGAACTGTTCAACTAAATTGGCTGTAGTGTATTAGTGTGTATGGGTGTTTTCCAGTACTGGGTTGCAGCTGGAAGGGCATCCACTGTGTAAAACACATGCTGGAATAGTTGGCGGTTCATTCCGCTGTGGTGACCCCTGATGATTAAAGCCGAAGGAGAATAAATGAATGACAGCAATGCATTTAAACAACATTTTAGCTTGTTTCCCCGACAGATCCTTTAAGTGAGCGATATTTAAAAGCACAAATCTTTCAATAGTGCGAAGATCTTTGTAATAGTCCGAAGAAACTTCTATGCAGTAGAAAGTCAGTACAAAGCAGTGCAGATTTGCTTTGAGAGCTGCGGGAAAGCACATTAAAGCAGTAGTTCACTCCCGAAAAGTGAACGTGTGCTCATTGTTTACTCGCCCTCAGGACATCCGGCATGGAAATGAGTTCATTTCTACAATCAAACAGATTTCGAGATTTCTCCTTCTCTTGAATAAGAGTGTAAAGAGCTGATAAAAATAATCAGCAACACTTCAGACTATCAATGAACATCTTGTTTGTGTGTCTCCGCTTGTGTGTGTGTGTGTGTGAGAGAGGGAGAGTGTGTATTTCTCTGTATTATGAGGACCAAACATGCCCTCAGCTGCAGTATATTAATAATAATAGCAGCAATTTCTGACCTTTATTGGGACTTTTTTTTTCTGGTCCTCATGAGAAAAAGAGTTTATAAATCATGCAGGATTTGAGTTTGTTTTCTGTGAGGTTTGTGTTCAGGGGCAGCTTTAGGTTTAGTGGATGAAAATACCATTAGGTCAGTATATAACGAAATAGAGGCCTATCCAATTACACACAAATATAGGTGTGTGTGTGTGTGTGTGTGTGTGTGTGTGTGTGTGTGTGTGTGTGTGTGTGTGTGTGTGTGTGTGTGTGTGTGTGTGTGTGTGTTCAGGAATGCAGAGTTTAATGTCTGTGTCTGCTCTTGTGTTGTAGATCTGGGATACAGCGGGACAGGAGCGTTTCAGGAGTGTGACGCACGCATACTATCGAGACGCTCACGGTGAGTTACTGCCTCAAAACTTAAAAATGTTTCTTTATTACAAACAAAAAAAACATTAAAATTTAAATAGGCTAAGAAAATAAACATAATTTTGATGAAAACAACACAAAAATAGAAGAAAGTGTGTTTGTGTTGTGTTACGATCATTCCCACCAGACTCTAGCTATATGAACATTGTACCCGGACTACAACTCCCATCATGCTTTGCATTCCACAGCTGAAACAGGTGCTAATGATTTGCACTGATATATAGGTGGCACGGTGACTCAGTGATTAGCACTGTGGCCTCACTGCAAGAAGGTTGCCGGTTTGAGTCGTGGCTGGGTCAGTTGGCATTTCTCTGTGGAGTTTGCATGTTCTCCCCATGTTGGCGTGGGTTTCCTACGGGTGATCCGGTTTCCCCCACAGTCCAAACACATGCGCTATAGGGGAATTAATGAGCTAAATTGGCTGTAGTGGATGAGTGTCTGAGTGTGTGTGTGTGTGAATGAGTGTGCATGGGTGTTTCCCAGTACTGGGTTGCTGCTGTAAAAGCATTTGATGTGTAAAACATATGCTGGAATAGTTGGTGGTTCATTCCGCTGTGGTGACCCCTGATGAATAAAAGGACTAGTTTGAAGGAAAATGAAGTGATTAATCATGCTTGTTCTTTTTATGTAAAGCGAAAAATGTGATCATACTTGGCCTGAATAATAATCAGATTTTTGTATGATGATAAAGTTGCAGACAGGCACAGTTATTAGTGTGTGATGAGGAGGATTTGCCAGTGTTTCTCTTTCTAAACGCCTGCTAAGATGCATTTGATGCTTTTATTAATAGACGTCTAAAAATGTCACCTATAAGCCACTTCATTCTGCTTGAAATCTCTCTGTCAGACATATACACTCACCGGCCACTTTATTAGGTACACCTTACTAGTACCAGGTTTGACCCCTTTTGCCTTCAGAACTGCCTTAATTCTTCGTGGCAGAGATTCAACAAGGTATTCCTCCGAGATTTTGCTCCATATTGGCATGATAGCATCACGCAGTTGTTGCAGATTTGTCGGCTGCACAACCATGATTGCCGTTCCACCACATCCCAAAGCTGCTCTATTGGATTGAGCTCTGGTGACTGTGGAGGCCATTTGAGTACAGTGAACTCATTGTCATGTTCAAGAAACCAGTCTGAGATGATTGAGCTTTATGACATGCTGCGTTATCCTGCTGGAAGTAGCCATCAGAAGATGGAGACACTGTGCTCATAAAGGGATGGACATGGTCAGCAGCAATACTCAGGTAGGCTGTGGCGTTGATGCTCAATTGGTACTAATAAAGCCAAAGAAAATCTCCCCCACACCATTACACCACCACCACCAGCCTGAACTTCTGGCACCAACAAGGCATTTGTGCCCACAGAACTGCTGCTTACTGGATATTTCCTCTTGTTGGACCATTGTCTTTAAACCCTAGAGATGGTTGTGTGTGAAAATCCCACTAGATCAGCAGTTTCTGAAATACTCAGACCAGCCTGTCTGGCAGCAACAACCATGCCACATTCAAAGTCTTGTCAAAGTCTCAGTTCAAAGCAGAACGTCTTGACCATGTTTACATGCTTAAATGCATTGAATTGCTGCCATGGGATGGGCGGATTAGAAATCTGCATTAATAAGCAGTTGGACAGGTGTACCTAATAAAGTGGCCGGTGAGTTTAAATGCACATTATATTTCAACAGTTTCACTTCATAATTTACATTATGACGCATTGCAAACTAAAGTCATAAAAAGTCATATTGTGTTTTATATTATGCATTTTTGCGTATTTGATTTATTTTTATTGATGTATTTTCCTGAATAATAGACTTCTGAAGTAAACAAATCTCTGTGTTATAATGTGCTTGAACTGGAAAACTTATTCAGAGGATGAAAATGAATGCATTTTTTTATTTTTGTGATGTGTGTGATGTGCATGTGAGTCATTTGTCTTTTCTCTTGTGCAGTTTTGTTTGTTTCTGAGGGCATGTCAAGCATCTGTCTCATTTTGGCAGATGAATCTGCGCTACAATACTGTTTGATTGCAGCATTTGATGTTAACAACAAAAGAGATGGGAAACGTGCTTGTAATACCTATTTATTTAGCCGTCCTAACTGTGCCTGATTATACGTTAGACTGCAGTTTATCAGCCGTACTCATTGTTTCTCTCCTGCTGTTTGTGAACATCACTCACACATTTCACATATCCCAACACTATCCAAAACAACATCACTTTAATATTAATACCATTATTATTCTCTATCTAAAATAAACATCATATGTGTATTCTGGGTTCATTCCTGTATAGATTGTATGACTGTCTATAAATTCATCTAAATGCAAATGTATTTTCTGTGCATGAAAAAAAAATATGTATTGTTTTTCTTGCGTTATTTTTGAGGATGACAATGTTTCTTAGATTAAAAAGAGAGATGTTTTGATCTTGGTTGTGGTCAAAAAAAATAAATAAAATAAATAAATAAATAAAATGAAATAAAATAAAATAAAATATTTAAATTAAATTAAATTAAATAATCTTTGTTGCTATTAACAAACAATTAGTGAAGAATTTTATTTCAATAAACTACTCATTTGCTGCTCATTAATAGTTTGGGTTCATGTATTGAGATTAAGATACATATATACTTTATAAGTTCTAATAAGCAGCCAATATCGTATTATTAGGCAAGTAATAAGCCAGTAGTTAATAAAAGTCATATTTTAATCTAAAGTTTTAGTCATATAAATATAATATTTTAGTTGATTTACTGTACAATATACTAATTTGACTTAAAATTTAATTACATTAAATTAAATAAAATGTAATAAATTAAAATTAAATTAAATTAAAATGTAATAAAATAAAATAAAAATGTAATAAGTTAAATAAAAGTAAACTACTTAATTTAATAATATATAATTTATTATAAAAATATGTTTTAATTTAAAATTTAATATGATTGACTAATAATTAAATTTTATTAAATTATAAAAATATAATATTATAAAATACAATAAAATAAAATGAAATAAAATTTAAAAATAGTAACAAAAATATTTTCATTTTAATTGTAATTAACTTGACTAATAATTAAATTAAATTAAAATAAATTTATTTAAATTTAAAAAATAATAAAATGAAAAAATGAAAATAAAATAATATTAAATTAAATTAAATTACAAAATTGAATGAAATAAAATAAAGTTAATAAAATAAAATAATACTAAATGAAATTGAATGAAATTAAAAACTATTACATTATAATTTTTATTTTATATTAAAGTGTGATAGATGACTACTGCTTTCTTCTTTAACTCTTCTTTAACACACATTAGTCTGTTAAGGATCCCTTATGCATATTTTTGTATACAACAAAAAAGGTCACATGCATTTTTCATGAGCCTGGGTTGCAGAAACCTGCATACTATAAATAACAGGTGTTAAACTTCAGCTTTTTTTTTTTTGTAAAATGCAAGTTTTGAACCTTTATGATAAAAACGACTCAAAGCTGCTGGAAACCCAAGTCAAACCAACAAAATATGCGTGTCTTTCTAACATATCATACGCTGTACCCAACATTTATCTTGGGAGAGATGCACTGCTGAATTTCAGTTATATAAGAAGGCTTTTGTGCGTGTGTTTCGGCCATTTCAACCAACAGAAAGAGCCACTTAGTGCTTCAGCAAAAATGGTTTGAAGTAGCGACAATCTAAAGTGAAACCAAATGACAGCCCATAATAGAAAAAATCTATTTTTTAAAATTCTAAGCCTAAAAAGTATCCTACAGGAGCTTTTGAGCTTCAAGACATTTTAGTGCATTGATATTGAAAGCATGTTTCACAAACACACACACACACACATTCATACAAGACTGATTAGACTACAAAGAGCAGTAATTATAATCCTTTTAAGAGCACACACACACACTTGACACCTTTTCAACGCACTTTCCAAGCAGGACGAATGCATTCGATTGACTTTTAAATTGATGCTAAGTGATGCAATAATGCACGTTTTTTTGCACTCAACCTGTCACATGCAAACATTCATGCACGCAGCCAGAGTGGCCTTGGGCATTGCATTTTTTTATATTTTTTATTATTGGAGCGCATGTGAGTGAAGGAGTGTGAGAAGAGGCATTTTACTGCATCTGACGCCCACAGACTGACTTTCCCATCTGTGCTGAGCCTGTGTGTCGTCCAGCTCACACAGAGAGACATGGCAATGCACCACACACACACACACACACACACACACACACATACATACATACACACACACACACACACACACACACACACACACACACACACACACACACACACACACACACACACACGTACACGCTCAGTTGAAGTCAGAATTATTAGCCCCCATGTTTATTTTTCCCCAATTTCTGTTTAACGGAGAGCAGACTTCTTCAACATAATAGTTTCAATAACTCATCTCTAATAACGGATCTATTTTAATGCTTTATAGTAGTACAAGTTAATTTAGTAGCGTTTGAATATTATGTTTGACTATTTTATGTTTTAATTGTATTAGTAATAGTGAATGCTGAGATGAATTGTTTCAGTACTGAATTCTCTATTACTGCATTAATTCACTACTGAATTTATTCACTGTTACTATTCAAAACTAACGTCAATTCACTACTGTATTTGTTATTACAATATATCATTAATTCGATACTAAATTCGGTATTACTATTATATAGTATTAATTAGGTGCTGAATTCACTGTTACTATTACATAGCAATAATTCACTACTGAAGTCACTATTATATACTACTATTCAGTATTCCAATATAGCACTAATTTAGTACTGAATTCGCCATTACTACTATAAAGCATAAATTCAGTATTGAATTCACTCTTACTATTATATAGGATTAATAACGTACTGAATTCTCTATTACTATTATATAGCATTAATTCAGTACTGAATTCACTATTACTACTATATAGCATAAATTCAGTATTGAATTTACTATTACTAATATATAGGATTAATTAGGTACTGAATTTGCTATTACTATTATATAGGATTAATTAGGTACTGAATTCGCTATTACTATTATATAGGATTAATTACGTACTGATTCGCTATTACTATTGTATAGGATTAATTAAGTACTGAATTCGCTATTACTATTATATAGCATTAATTCAGTACTGAATTCACTATTATATACTACTATTCAGTATTAAAATATAGCATTAATTCAGTACTGAATTCACTATTATATACTACTATTCAGTATTAAAATATAGCATTAATTCAGTACTGAATTCGCTATTATTACTATATTGCATTATTTCAGTACTGAATTCGTTACTACTATATACATGTAGCATTAATTCAATACTAAATTAACTATTTTGTAATATTTAGCATTAATTCAGTACTGAATTTGCTATTACTATTGTATAGCATTAATTAGTTACTGAATTCGCTATTACTACTATATAGTGTTAATTCACTACTGAATTCAATGTTATTTACTACTATTCAGTATTCAAAAATAGCTTTAATTTGAATTTGTTATTACTACCATATAGCCTTACATCAGTACTGAATTTGCTATTACGGTAGTATAGCATTAATTAGTTCCTTAATTCGCTAGTATTATTATATGGCATTATTTCAGTACTGAATTCGCTATAACTGTTATATAGCATTAATTAGTTCCTTAATTCGCTAATATTATCATATAGCTTTAATTCATTACTGAATTCGCTATTATTTACTAGTATTCAGTTTTCAGATATAGCAACAATTTAGTACTGAATTCATTGCTACTATATACATGTAGCACTGATTCAGTACTGAATTAATGCTATTACAACTATATTGCATTAAGTACTGAATTCACTATTATTTGCTATAAAGCATTAAATCAGTACCAAATTTACTATTACATTTATATAGCATTAATTCAGTACTGAATTCACTATTATTTACTACTATTCAGTATTCAAATATAGCATTATTCAGTACTGAGTTGGTTACTACTATATACATATAGCATTATTTCAGTACTGAATTTGCTATTACTACTATATAGCCTTGCATCAGTACTGAATTCACTATTATTCTTTCCTTTTACTAATATTTAAACTTAGCAATATTTCACTTCTGAAATTTGTATTACTACATAACATTTTTTCAGTACTGAATTCTCAACTGAATTTAAACCTTTAAACCTAAAGTGACCATAAATTCAGTACTGAATTTGCTATCACTGTTTTATAAAATTAATTTGCTACTGAATTTCCTATTACTACTATATAGCATTAATATACTACTGAATTTATCACTACTATATACATGTAGCATCAATTCAGTCATGAATTTGGAATTACTACTATATAGCATTAGTTCAGTACTGAATTCGCTATTGCTATTGTATAGCATTAATTAGTTACTGAACTCGATATTACTATTATATGGGATTAATTCAGTACTGAGTTCACTATTACCGCCGTTGAATTTACTATTACTACTACTTAAATACAGCATTAAATCACAACTGAATTTGCTATTTTTAATCCATACCATTAACTTATAATAATTCAACCAACTTGAGTAAAATATTCCACATTCTGTGCTTCATCATCTATCAGTCTAAACCAGGGGTGTCCAAAATTGGTCCTAAAGGGCCGGTGTCCTGCATATTTAAGCTCCAACCCCGAATAAACCCCCAAACTAGCTAATCAAGCTCTTTCCAGGTATACTAGAAACTTTAGGGAGGTGCATTGAGAGAAGTTGAAGCTGAACTATGCAAAACACCAGCCCTCCAGGACCAAGTTTAGACACCCATAAACAAATGCAGTTTACTTTTTGGGTGAATCTTATTTACCCAATGAGGTTTTCAGTTGCCTCATAGCCAAATATGATGGAGTTGAAGGTCATGTGCTTTTCTTTCTGGGTCAATAACGAATGATAGCATGTTTTGAAAGCGAGGTGTTAATAATAGGCGTCAGAAAGGGTTTTGTACATAATGCTTGATAATTGCAGTCATTACTGACGTGTCAGTCTGAAATGTCTCTGAAAAGACATGCTATTTGTAAAGGGTCTTTGTTCTCCTGCTTCAGTTTAGTGCTCATTCAGGCCAGTTTGCATTGGAAGCAGAAGTTAACGTCTTTTGTTCCAGCTTTTGCATGTGCTGTTCTAACATATACAGAGACACGATGTGCTTGATATTTACACCTACTTCACTGCTGACTTAAAAGGTGACAGAATGTTCAATCTGTTTCACAACCTGGTGAAGCTCTGGATTTATGCTCACTGCATTTATGCTTTTTAAATCTGTTTTTAATGGGATCTTTTTGAAATATTTGCCTTTTGTGCCACACACAAATATATTTTAAAAATACAAAAAAATAAAATATGAATCTAATAATAAGCAATAATCACAATAATAATAATAATAATAATAATAATAATTATTATTATTATTATTATTATTATTATTATTGTTATTATTGTTAATATTATTTTAATTTAAATATTATTATTATTATTATTATTGTTGTTGTTATTATTGTTATTATTATTGTTATTATTGTTATTATTATTTTAATTTAAATATTATTATTATTATTATTATTATTATTATTATTGTTATTATTGTTATTATTATTGTTATTATTGTTATTATTATTGTTATTATTATTATTTTAATTTTATTATCATAATTATTATTATTATTATTATTATTATTATTATTATTGTTGTTGTTGTTGTTGTTGTTGTTGTTGTTATTATTATTTTTGTTGTTGTTGTTGTTGATATTAGTATTATTATTATTATTATTATTATTATACTACTAATAAATAATATATTTAATGTTCAAAAACAGTTTTTTTAATATAAAAGGACTTGACAGGTGATAGAACATGTTTTTTAATTTTTAATTTTTTTGTATGTAATCATTTTGAAAATTGTGTGTGCATAAAATATTTTTAAACAATGAATATACTGAATTTGGTGTTTAGAATATCACTTTCTGATTTTTACTTTATTTTATTCATTAATTTGTTTTATTTGTTTCTTTTTATTTATTCAATTATTTTTCATTCATTTATTTATTTTTATTGATTGATTAATTATTGGATGGATGGATGGATGGATGAATAGTTTGGATGGATAGTTTGATGGATAACTGGATGAATGGATGCATACATAGATAGATAGATAGATAGATAGATAGATAGATAGATAGATAGATAGATAGATAGATAGATAGATAGATAGATAGATAGATAGATAGATAGATAGATAGATAGATAGATAGATAGATAGATAGATAGATAGATAGATAGATGGATGGATAGATGGATGAATAGGAGCATGGATGGATGGATGGATGGATGGATGGATAAATAGTTGCATGAATGGATGCATGCATGATTGATGGATGGATGGTTGAATGAATGGATGCATGGATGGATGGATGAATGGATTGTTAGATAGATGGATGGACGGATAGTTGGATGGATGCATGGATAGTTGGATGATTGGATGATCACATTTATAATCTACAAACAGTAAATCAGGTAAAGATAACAACTGTCAAAAATACATAATAAAACATCACACACACGCATACATTCACATTAAAGTTACGCACAGTAAATGGCTTAAAGATGACAACAGTGTCCTAAAAAATGCATGAAATGACCTCATTATTGTTGCATTATGTAATGTTAAGCGTTTTACAACATCCTGCTGTCACTCAACACCACCGCTGATGGAGTTTGACGTCTTTATTGTCTTGCAAAAGAAACAAAGACTTCTTAAAAAGTGTCTAGAGCTGTTAAGAGCTGATAAATTTCCATTCACAGCATCTCCATTCATCGAGCTCATGTGTGTGTGTGTGTGTGTGTGTGTGTGTGTGTGTGTGTGTGTGTGTGTGTGTGTGTGTGTGTGTGTGTGTGTGTGACAGAATGCAGAGGCAGACGCTGTTTGTTCCTCCGTCTGCTGCTTCCTCCATCCACAGATAGTCATTATCCTTTAATGTTTGCCCTTCACGGACCTTCATCTCTCCCCGAAGCCCAAATAAAAGACCAGACTCCAGGAAAAACATCACCGTGTGAACACAAAGTGCTTCAAATTACACGCTTATGAGGCCAAAGCATTCATTCACTGCTGATACAACACTCACATACGCTTTCTCTGCTAATAAGAGAAGTCTGCAGTTTAAAAGGACTATTACATTATTTTTGTTATATGCAAAACTTGCTGGATTATTACTAAATATCACTGAGCATTTGCTTTTTTATTATTAATGTTTGTTATTATTATTATTATTATTGTTGTTGTTGTTGTTGTTGTTGTTATTGTTATTATTTTAGCATTTATTGTTATTTATTATAAATCATAAATATAATGAATAATAAATAATTCATTATTTATTTATTTATTTATTTATTTATTTATTTATTTATTTATTCAGCACTTTTTATAAAATATGTATTCATTATTAATGTTTATTATTATTATTATCGTCATTGTTATTATTATTATTATTATTATTATTATTATTACTACTACTACTTCTATTATACTTTATATTATTATTATTTTTCTTTTTTCTATCAGTAATATTTTTTTAAAGCATATACTTTTAATTTGTATTTTTTAGGTTTAGTTGTATTTATTTTAGATTTTAATTAACCTCAATTATAGGGTAGAAAAATAATTTATAAATTATTTCAATATTTTTACTATTTTAATGTATATATAAATATACAATATTTGTTCATTATCAATGTTTATTACTTTATTATCTAATTATATGTATTATGTTAATCATTATTATTATTTTTATTAGTATTAGTCATTTTTTAAAGGTATACTTTTAATTTGTTTTATTTTATGTTTCGTTGTATTTCTTTTAGTTTTAAATTAACCTTATTATGTAAATAGTTTGTAAAATATGTAAAATATTTATTATTTTATTATAATTATTATAATAATTATTTTAGACTATTTTACTTTTTAAAATATATTTTGTATTAAAATGTTTATTATTTAGTTTATCATTATTATTATTATTATTATTATTATTATTATTATATTGTTATGTTTAATATTATCTTTATTTTTTTAGTATTTATATGTTTTTTAAATAATTTTTTAAAAATTTGTTTTATTTTTATTTTTAGTTTAGTGTTATATTTAAGAATATATTTTTATACAATAATATAATTATATAATAATATATTTAATTCTCTTTTATTTTATTTCTATTGACAATAATAATTCCTGGCAACCTTTAAAAGCTATCGGCACAATTTCAGTACGTTAATTTATTATTATTAAATATAATGATGCAGTTCATGGGTGAGCTAAATTGTCCATAGTGCATGTGTGTGAATGAGTTTGTATTTTTCCCAATGATCGGTTGCAGCTGGAGGGGCATCCGCTGCATAAAACATATACTGGATAAGTAGGCGGTTCATTCCACTGTGGCGACCCCTGATTAATAAAGGGACTAAGCCGAGAAGAAAATGAATGAATGAATGAATAATGATGTAGTTTGAAGATGATCATCATTACACATCATTTTATTCTATTTACACAAATATTTTTAAAAAACTTCTATAATAAAATATCAATAATTCTCATTACGCTTCAGCTCTAATAATTTGTGTCTCATCTACATGCAATTGAAACTATTTGCATGTAACTATTAAAAAATCGAATTAAATTTGTCTGAGAGGTAAGAATTGTATTACTGATCAATATTTCTAATCAAAATCATGTCTGTGACTTTAATTACAACAATTAACTTGAAATATAAACAAGCTTACAGTTACAGTGCCATGCTAACAGTTTTCTGGATTTATTTTTGTAGTTATTATAAGCTGTCAGCTTAGATCAATTAGTTAATTCATGAATACAGTATGTAATAATTCTCTTTTCTCTCTTTTCAGCTCTTTTGCTGCTCTATGATGTGACAAATAAATCCTCCTTTGACAACATACAGGTAAGAGACTCGATTCAATCAATCTCCATTACGCATCTTTGCAAAGGCTACATCACAGTAAATTGTGATTTATTTAGAAAACAATGCATGAAAATATGATAATTAAATCAGATGTTGTCATTTGATTCCTTTTCCCTTTTGCTGTTTACATTTGATTCATTTCTGATTTGTTTAAATTGTTGTAATCTCAATTGGAGTACATTAGCATATGCTGCAAATTTAAATGTACAGTGTTTCAGACTGATTTGAGAACTGGGCTCATTTGTTTTGGGAATCAGACTGGATGTTTTTTATTCATTTACAGCATGTAGTAAGAACTGAATTAGAAGAGTCATTTGTTTTTTTGAATCACTCTGGATGCTTTTGATTCGTTTTGTAATCAGAGCTGGCTCAGAAGGAATCATTTGTTTTGTGAATGATCTTGGTGTTTTTGATTCATTTATATACAGTAGTAAGAACTGACCCAGAAGATTCATTTGTTTTGTGAATTGCTCTGGATATTTATGATTCATTTAGGTAGTGAGAACGACTCAGATGGAATTGTTTGGTTTGTGAATCAGTCTGAATTTGTTTAATTTATTTATATAATAAAAACCGCCTCAGGAGGAGTCATTTGTCTTGTGAATACTCTGGATGATTTTGATTCATTTATATAGTACTGTAAGAACTGGCTTAGAAGGAGTCATTTGCTTTGAGAATCACTCTGGATGTTTTTGGTTCATTTAAGTAGTGAGAACTGACTCAGAAGGAGTCATTTGTTTTGAGAATCACTCTGGATGTTTTTGGTTCATTTAAGTAGTGAGAACTGACTCAGAAGGAGTCATTTGTTTTGAGAATCACTCTGGATGTTTTTGGTTCATTTAAGTAGTGAGAACTGACTCAGAAGGAGTCATTTGTTTTGAGAATCACTCTGGATGTTTTTGGTTCATTTAAGTAGTGAGAACTGACTCAGAAGGAGTCATTTGTTTTGAGAATCACTCTGGATGTTTTTGGTTCATTTAAGTAGTGAGAACTGACTCAGAAGGAGTCATTTGTTTTGAGAATCACTCTGGATGTTTTTGGTTCATTTAAGTAGTGAGAACTGACTCAGAAGGAGTCATTTGTTTTGAGAATCACTCTGGATGTTTTTGGTTCATTTCAGTAGTGAGAACTGACTCAGAAGGAGTCATTTGTTTGTGAATCACTTTGGATGTTTTTGATATATTTATATAGTAAGAACCGGCTCAAAGGAAATCATTTGTTTTGGAAATCAGTCTGGATGTCTTTGATTAATTTACCTAGTAAGAAGGGTCTTGTGAATCACTCTGGGTATTTTTGATTCATTTGTATATTAAAAACTGTCTCAGAAAGAGTAATTTGTTTTGTGAATCACTCTGGATGTTTTTGAATCATTTATGTTGTAAGAACTGGCTCATAAAGAATTATTGTTGTGTAAATCACTCTCATGATGTTTTGGTTCATTTAAATAGTAGTTGCTGACTCAGAAGAGTCATTTGTTTTGGGAATCTTTCTGAATGCTTTTGATTCATTTATACAGTAAGAATTGCTTCAGAAGAATCATTTGTTTTGTGAATCACTCAGGAAGTTTTTGGTTCATTTATTTGGTAAGAACTGGCTCAGAAGAGTCATATGTTTCGCAAATCACACTTGATGTTTTTGATTAATTTAGTTAGTGAGAACTGGCTCAGAAGGAGTCAATTGTTTTGTGAATGACTCTGGAAGTTTTTGGTTCATTTATATAGGAAGAACTGGCTCAGAAGAGTCATTTGTTTTGTGAATTGCTCAAGATGTTTTTGATTCATTTATGTAGTATGAACTGGCTTTTAAGAGTCATTTGTATTGGGAATCACTCTGGATGCTTTTGATTCATTAAGACCTTTCTTAGAAGAGTAATATGTTTTGTGATTCACTCTGAATAATTTTGATTCATTTATATAAGTAGAATGATCTCAAAAGTGTAATTTGTTTTGAGAATCACTGAATCATTTATATAGTAAGAACTGACTAAAAACAATTTGTCTTGGAAATCACTTTGGATGCTTTTGATCTATTTACATAGTAAGAACTGGCTCAGAAGGAACCATTTGTTGTGTTAATCACTCTCAGGATGTTTTTGATTCATTTAGGTATAGTTTGATTCATTTATTTATTAGGAACTGTTTCAGAAAAGTCATTTGTTTTTTGAAACAGTCTGGATGCTTTTGATTCATTTAACTAGTAAGAGCTGTTTCAGTAGAGTCATTTGTTTCATGAATCAGTTTAGATGTTTTTGATTCATTTATGTAGTAAAATGGTGTCAGAATGAGTCATTTGTTTTGGGAATCACTCTGGATGTTTTTGATTCATTTAAGTAGTAAGAATTGCATGAGAAGAGTCATTTGTTTTCTGAATCACTCTGAATGTATTTGGTTCATTTATATAATAGGAACTGCCTTAGAAGAATCATTTGTTTTGTGAATCAGTCTGGATGTTTTTGATTCATTTATATAGCAAGAATGGTCTCAGAAGGAGTCATTTGTTTTGTGAATACTTTAATTGTTTTTCATTCATTATCTAGTATAAACTGGCTCAAAAGAGTCATTTGTTTAGGGAATCACTCTTAATGTTATTAATTAATTTATATAGTAAAAATGGACTCAGAACGAGTCATGTTTTGGAAATCAGTCTGCATGTTTGTGATTCATATATATATATATATATATATATATATATATATATATATATATATATATATATATATATATTTATATATATATATATATATATATATATATATATATATATATATATATATATATATATATATATATGTATAGTAAGAACTGTAACTCAATATAACTCAATGTTCCCCTCGATGGTCTTGTGCATTGATGTGTACTGTATTCATATTTAATAAATATTGATCAAAGTACATGGACCGCAGCAGCTGTGCAGTGTTTTAACAGAAGAAGAAGAAAGTTTTGCTGCTAATGGTCTGTAAATGAGCTGATTTTAATGACTTGAGGTATAATAATATTGAGGCCATCTGTCCTGCAGGTTTGCAGCTGCGGGGACAGCTATTAATACATCATGCAGCATTTATAATCATTAGCGGAGGGACACAAACCACCACAGGCTTTTCAACATCATTATTAATATGTGAACATGTACAACATGAACCCCCTCACACTACCAAATACACACACACACACACACACAAGCATTTCACACACACATATACACACACACGTTCATTAGACATGTGTTATTGCATTAATTTACATATCAAGACGCTTTTTTGTTTGTGTGTGTTTGTGTGTGTGTGTTTGTGTGTGTGTGTTTGTGTGTGTGTGTGTGTGTGTTTGTGTGTGTGTTGTAGCACCTGTTCATTTGCACAGAAGCACTTAAGCTTAAACTCTGCTGCTCAGGTTAATTAGTGTAAATTCATGCTAATCACTTTGACGAACCAGGAACAAAAGCCTGAAAAACAGAAGGAAGAGTCTTCACGTCATTGTGCATAATAAATAAATAGCATCTGTATTTTTGTTTTGCTTCTTTTTTTAAAGCAAAAATATCTAAAAACAGGATGAATTTATTCTTGGGGCAAAATTATATTATTAAACTTTGCAAATTAATTGATTGATTGATTGATTGATTGATTGATTGGTTTAAATACAAATTAAACAAATGAACAAATTAAATTAGGTATAATTGAATAAATAAATTATTTCTTTGAAAAAATTATATTATTATTGAAAAAATACATTTAATTTAATTTATTTCATTTTGTTGTTTTATTAACATTGAATTTTTTTTATTTCATTTTGTTGTATTTGTTTAATTTTTAAAATTTATTTTATTAAAAAAATTGTCTTATTGTTTCTTTTAATTTGTTTGATATATTTAATTTAATTTAATCTATTTTATTTTATTTTATTATTTATTTATTTTATTTGTCTGTTGTATTTTATTTGTTTTATTTTATTTTATTTCATTTATTTTGTTTTATTTTGTTTTACGTATTTAATTTAATTGAATTTAAAAAATATTTAGTTTTATTGTATTTAGTTTTATTTTAATTTATTTTTGTTTTATTTTTTAGTTTTATTTTTTTATTTTATTTATTTTATTGTATTTAGTTTTAATTTAATTTATTTTTGTTTTATTTTATTTAGGTATTTTATTTTGCTTATTTTTTATTTTATTTAGTTTTATTTTATTTAGTTTTATTATATTTAAATTTTATTTTATCTATTTGTCTTAATTTATTGGTTTTATTTTATTTTATTTGTTTTATTTTATTTTGTTTTATTTGTTTTTATTTATTTTGTTTTGTTTTGTTTTATTTACACTGGTGCACTAAAGTTACATTTTATGTCTTGAATTAACCATGATTGCATAAATAGCCAAAAATATAAATAACAAAAATACCTTTTCAGTCGCTTTCTAGTAAGATATCATCTCAAGTTTGGCTTTTATAAAGTACCTATATAAATTGTTTGCATTAAACAACAAAATAATTTGAATTAAACAACACAGATTAAATTTAGTATTGTTTCTTTCCTTATATTCAGCCCAAATAAATTGTTTGCAACCCCTTACCTTCACTTAAATCCAGTCAATCATTTCCCCCGTGTACATCAGCTTCTCTCTTGTACTTCTCTATTTCTGGCAGCAGTGTTTTCATTACTCTCTCTCTGTTAATCCACACACATTCACAGCCAAATAGGATTACATTGGATTTAGTGAGGAGAAATGAATTTCCCATGCTTGCATCAGCATCTTATGAGGGTTTTTAATGAATCAAGCACACGGTCAGTAACAAGCACTGAATCTCCTCTGTGCAGAGTCATTAAACTTTATACTTTCCCTTCCACTGATTCACACCTAATTATGTGGTGAGATGATAAGCATTGTTGAGGATTGCAGGTCATGCCAAAGACTGAGTTTGTTTATATCAGGACAAAACTTTTTAAGCCGCTGAGAGGTTTAGAAAATCAAATGAGATATAAATAAAGGATATGAGATGCTCCTGATATGCATACACAGAAGATTGATGAAATCAGGGGCTTGTTGGCAGATAAAATTATCAATTTAATTTTTATAATTCCTGAAAGTAGACATCAGACCATTTTATCATTTGTGTCCTAAATTGCGGCAGCAAAGGCTCAAATTCATGCAGTGGATGTTTATGTCATTATTATTTTATTTTACTGCAATTTTATTAAAATAGATGTTCATCCAATGTTTTTATTACTCTTCAAAATGCACAAATTAAAATATGTGCCCATAAAAAATAATGCACAACAGTTATCTTTATTAATCACAGAAGAACATGTTGAGCCTTATTTTTGAAGACATCTGTAACAGCGGGGAGTAACACCAACAACTCAGGTAAGATCCAATATGCAGGTTTATTCAAAGTCAGGCAAGCAATGGTCAACACAGGTGCAAACAGGTGTTTGGAGACAGTCCAGAATCACAGTCGAATACAGGCAAGAGGTCAGAAAGGCAGGCGGCAAAGACAAAGAGGATAACGAGGCTCACGGTCTGTACACAAGATGACAAGACTGGGAAAACGCATTGCATTGTTATTAGTAACAGATAACAAGACTCGTCAAACTGAAGGGGTGAATGTGTGGCTTAAATAGTGTGTGTTAATCAGTCTCTGGCAACCCTCAGGTGGTGTAAATGTAATCAGTCTAGATGAGGACCATGTGTGAGTGTGACCGGAGAGCATGTATGAATATGTAGTCCAGAAATGGCGGATTTGTAGTCCATGGTTATTGCAGGTGCAAACCAGCAATCTTATGGGAAATGATCGCTGGTAATCGTGACAACAACTCCTGGCACTGATTAATATCAGTTTAATAAATAAATTATGCATTTATTTATTATGTTTTAAAATATATTTTAGTGTCAATTTCTATCATTTCAGTTGATTTATTTAATTATTTTTTTATATTTAAACAAATAACCAAGCATGATATTATACATAACTTATTTATTATGATTGTTTTTATTATTATAATCATTATTTTTACTTAAAATAGAAAGATTTAAACAAAACAATATTAATAAATATTTATATATCTTTTTATGGGTTTATTTTATTTATAAAATAATCTTAATTTAAAATTAAAAAAAAATAAATAAATAATAATAATATATATATATATATATATATATATATATATATATATATATATATATATATATATATATATATATATATTTGCTTTGTTTAAATATTTGTGTTTTTAATAATAATAATAAAAATAAATTTGTTTATAATTTTCCAGATTCAAATTCATTTATTTAAATTGTTGTTATTTAACCCGATTTTAAAATTCCTGTTGTTTTTAATGAATTTGTTTGTTCGTTTATTTAAAAATTATTTTAATGTGTTTTTTTTTGTTTGTTTTAATTATACTTTTTTTAAATATGTAAATATAATTAAATTTCATAATTTTAAACATTCTAAAAAAATGTATGCAAATAAATGTTTGTAAATAAGTGAAACAATATCTCAATTAAATTCACAGGTAAAAAAAAGAAAGAAAAAAAGAGCAGTCAGAAGCATTGTGTGATTATAAGCTTCAGGATACTTTAATTGTTGTTTTTATGATTAATAATGCAACAATTATTGATAATTTTATTGATCGTTGTTTTGCTTAATGACACTTTTCTACCATGGTGACACCTGGATGTTTATTGCTTATTAACGTATATTAAGATCACCCTGTAAACTACATATACATTCATGCAGAGTCTATAATTTTCATGTTTCATCCTTACCAGACCATCTAAAGCACCAATTTTCCTCCAATTATTCCACAGCCCTCTTTGTCCGCAGCTCCACCATTATGTTTTTAGCACTTTATATTGAACAGCTTTTTTGGCCTCTCTGGCTTTTCTCAGCTTGTGTTACTTGCTCTCTCGCTCTACACCATCTTTTTATTATTTGTCTCTGTTTTTCTGTAGGTCTGAGCTCCTTCATTCATTCTCTGTGATTGTATTTCCCCTCACTACACCGTGTGACTGAAACAAAACAAAGAATCGTTGAAAACTACATTGGTGAAACCGCAAAAACCATACTATAGTCATATTACAAGTGTATACAGTGAATACCAGTGATATTTAAAACATGTTGTTAATGAATGCTCCTGAAGTGAACTGATAAACTGTAATAAATGTACAAGCAGAACGTGTATCTGAAGCACACAACAGAATGCACCCTAAATTGTGAATTTCAGATTCGCCAAAATGTTGGTAGCTCCCTCTAGTGGATTTGTCATCAGAAATGTGCAATGAAATGTACCCTAAGTAGGGTATTTTACGTTTCCAGACATGTAAACAGCACCCTCTAGTGGTTTTGACATCTGAAACGTACCTGGAGCAGCACATTTTTTGTTTTGAAAAGATGCAGACCTGCCCCCCTAGTGCAAATGTACAATGAAATGTACCCGGACTAACACATTTTATGTTTCACAAAAATGCAGACAGTGCCCTCTGGTGGATGTGTCACCTGAAATGGACTCGGAGCAACACATTTTTTTCCCCAAAAAATATAAACAGTGCCCTCTAGTGGATATGTCTTTTAAAACATGCAACAAAATGTACCCTGAGAAATGTATTTCAGTTTGCATAAATGTAAACAGCGCCCTCTAGGGGATATGTCTCCTGAAACATGCAACAAAATGTACCCAAAGAAATGTATTTCAATTAGCAAAAATGTAAACAGCGCCCTCTAGTGGATATGGCATCTGAAACATGCAATAAAATGTACCTGGAGGAAAATATGTTACATTTGCAAAAATGTAGACGGCACTCTTAAGTGGATATGTTATCTAAAAATTGCAACAAATTGTACCAGAAGCAACGCATTTTTTATTTTGCAAAAATGGACAACGCCCTTTAGTCAATTTGTCATCAGAAATGTACGACAAAAAGTACCCGGAACAATGTATTTTGTGTTTCGCAAAAAAGTAGACAGTGCGCTGTAGTGTATTTGATATCTGAAACATAAAACCAAACGTACCAGGAGCAATGTATTTTTTTGTTTTGCAAAAATGTAAACAGCGCCCTCTAGTGGATTTATCATCTGAAGCATACTTACTCTAGTGGATTTGTCATCTCATATGTACAATGAAACAAAGCTACAGCAACGCATTTTACATTTTGCATAAATGTAGACAGCGCCCACTAGTGTATTTGTCATCTCAAATGTACAATGAAATGTGCCTGGGGCAACGCACTTTATGTTTCACAAAAATGTAGACAGCGCCCTCTAGTGGATTTGTCATTTCAAATGTACAATGAAACAAAGCTACAGCAACGCATTTTACATTTCGCATAAATGTAAACAGCGCCCTCTAGGGGATATGTCTCCTGAAACATGCAACAAAATGTACCCTGAGAAACGTATTTCAATTAGCAAAAATGTAAACAGCGCCCTCTAGTGGATATGGCATCTGAAACATGCAACAAAATGTACCTGGAGGAAAATATGTTACATTTGCAAAAATGTAGACGGCACTCTTAAGTGGATATGTTATCTAAAAATTGCAACAAATTGTACCCGAAGCAACGCATTTTTTATTTTGCAAAAATGGACAGCGCCCTTTAGTCAATTTGTCATCAGAAATGTACAACAAAAAGTACCCGGAACAATGTATTTTGTATTTCGCAAAAAACTAGACAGTGCGCTGTAGTGTATTTGATATCTGAAACATAAAACCAAACGTACCAGGAGCAATGTATTTTGTGTTTTGCAAAAACCTAGACAGCGCCCTCTAGTGTATTTATCATCTGAAGCATACCTACTCTAGTGGATTTGTCCTCTCATATGTACAATGAAACAAAGCTACAGCAACGCATTTTACATTTCGCATAAATGTAGACAGCGCCCTCTAGTGTATTTGTCATCTCAAATTTACAAAGAAATGTGCCTGGAGCAACGCACTTTATGTTTCACAAAAATGTAGACAGCGCCCTTTAGTGGATTTGTCATCTGAAACATACCCGGAGCAACACATTTTTTTTTTTTTTTTGCAATAATGTAGACAGCAGTCTCTAGTGGATTTGTTTTAAAAAAAATGTATGAAACATACTCAGATTAATGCATTTTATGTTAATGTAGACAACACCCTCTAGTGGATTATCAGTGGATTATTATAGTGTTATCAGAAATGTAAATAGGAATGTACCCAGAGCAATGTATTTTACATTTGCAAAAAACGCAGACAGCGCCCTCTAGTGGATTTTGTCACCTGAAACGTACAATAAAACATACACTAAGTGATGTATTTTCTGTTTGCAAAATTGTAGACAGCGCCCTCTAGTGGATTTGCCTTCTCAAATGTACATGAAACGTAACCAGAGCATCGCATTTTTTATTTTGCAAAAATGTAAACAACGCCCTCTAGTTGATTTGAGGTCTGAAACGTACAATGAAATGTACCCAGTGCAATTTTACTTTTCACAATAATGTAGACAAGCACCCTCTAGTGGATTTGTCACCTGAAACATACCTGCATAAACACTTTTTTTTTTGCGCAGAAATGTAGACAGGCACCCGCTAGTGGATTTGGCATCTGAAACGCACAACGAAACGTAGCCAGAGCGGCACATTTTAGGGTAATGTTATCAGAAATGTACAAGGAAATGTACCTGGAGCAATGTATTTTGTTTCACAAAAATGTAGACAGCGCTATCTAGCGGATTTGTTATCTGAAAGGTACAATTAAATGTCAAATGCAATGCATTTTACAATAGGCAAAAATGTAGAGAGAACCCTTAAGTGGATTTCTTATTTGATTGCAATAAAATGTACCTGGAGAAATGTATTTTACATTTGCAAAAGTTTAGACAGCACCCTGAAGTGGATTTCTTATCTTAAAAGTGCAATGAAACGTACCCGGAGCAATGTAAAATGTAGATTGAGACAGGTATTTCCAATGACCCTGGGCTGTTGAAGCCTCTGTGGTATTTCTGCATGCCGGAGAGAAAGTTTCCTGCTGTGCTCGTGTGCGATTAATTCTGTGGGTGTAATCGGAGCCGCTGTTGTTTTGATCAATCTGTAGCAAAAGCTCAACCTGCATGCATAATCACACACAATGCCTCTGATTAAAGCATGCAGATCGTTTGATGTGGCCATTTATATAATCATTTCTGCTGGTTGTCAGAACAAGAAAATCACGCTGATGAAAATGCAGAGTCCTCCTGCAGGCCTTTGTGTTCCTGTTCAATCAGTAGCATTCGTTTATACCATAAAATACAGTAGAATGCAATGGTTAGGTTAATTTAGAGGACAGACGACTAAGCCAGCACCCTTTTTATGGTCATAGTGCACTAGAAATAATATTGAAAATTGCAATTGTTATTTTTATTATATTAACAATATTGCTTAAAAATAATTGTAAAAATAAATAAATAAATAATAATAATAATAATTATTATTAGTATTATTATTATTAATAATAATAATAGTAATATTAATGGTATTTTTATATTATTAATGTTATTGTTATTAATAATATAAATGTTATTATTATTATTATTGTTATTATTATTATTAGTAGTAGTAGTAGTATTATTAGTATTATTATTATTACTATTATTATTATTATTATTGAGGGTATTATTATTATTAATATTAATGTTATTATCATTATTATTGTTGTTGTTTTATTAATATATTAATACTGTTTTATTGCACATAAGTTTATTGTTAAAAATGATACTTTACAATAAATGGTATTTTTGCAAATAATAAATACAATTACATTAATTCAATTATAATTTAACAATAATAAATTCAATAAAATAATGTATTAAATACATGAAGAAATATAATTATAATTCTTAGAACAAAATATATATTTTAAATTATCTATATTTATTTTTTTTAAATAGAAATAGCTCTGAAATAATTAATGTAAACTGAAATATTCTTTTTTAAATTAATTATTTCAATTTAGATTTTTTTTTTTACAAATTATTTTACAAATATTAGGTTAAAAATTTTATCATTTAATTTTAAAAGAAATAGTAAACACTATTTAGTTTATTATTATTTGACGGCCTGTAAATGTATGTGTGTTATAAAACTTACTGAATATTTCATGAAGCTGTATGACATTAATATGCTTATTTATCATTTATGATTATCAATTCAAGTAAATAGTGATGAGAGAAATGAAAAGTAACAAAAATATTTATAAAGACAAAATCATGTTGTATACTGGTCACCTTTTTTCCCTTAAAGAAAAACTAAAATTTTTAAATACAAGTTAAATTTGGCAGTAAAAGTCCAAATATATACAGCTTTATGGTATGCTGTTTAGTAACCATATTTCATATTTTGTTCCATTTTTATAATATATTTTTAAATGGCCAAATTTTTAATGTAAATAAAGATTACATATTTAATTTTATTATCATCTGTATTGAGCTTTAAAAAATGTAGGGTTGAATTTCAGGATTTTCTGATGAGATTTCAGCATGACTATTTACTGCCTAAAACATTAAATTTGACTTTCTCAGACGGCTTTTATCACATCACATTGCATTAGCACTCAGTCGGACACTCATGTGTTGTGCACTTTAGAGATGTGGATGTGGGTTTGTTGAGTCAAAACAGCACAGAAACTGCTTTTATTGACATTTCTGCAGTTGTTATTGGATCTGTGCTTCTCCTGGGAGACGGAGAACAAGTGAAAATGCAGAAACGGTCATCTGAGGACAGAAAGTTTTGACTCTCTAATAAATAAATGACAATAAAAACTAAAAAATAAAATACAATTAAATTAAAGCTACTCAATAAAAAATAAATAAATAAATAAATGAATGAATTAAAAAATAAATAAAATAAAAATAAACAATTAAATTTATCTGTCATCCGAGGACATAAAGTTTTGACTTGTTGGCACCAATGGTGTAGTGGTTAGTGCGTCGACACATGGCGGTGGTGTTCACAGTGATCTGAGTTTGATTCCCGGCTCGAGGTTCCAAGCTGATCCGTCCCCTCTCTCACACTGTCCTGTCTATACTCTCTACTGTCTTTTAATTTAATTTAATTTAATTTAATTTAATTTAATTTAATTTAATTTAATTTAATTTAATTTAATTTAATTTAATTTAATTTAATTTAATTTAAATACAGCAAAATTCATTAAATAAAGTACAATTTAATTAATAAAATTAAAAAAATAAATTAATTAAAAATATTATAATAAATTAATTTAATTAAATATTTATATTGCACATAAGTGTTTATTCCACCAGTCTTACAATGGAAATTATACTGTACAATAAAGGATATTTTGCAAATAAATACATTTAAATAAATTAAATAAAAATTTTAACAATAATAAATTCAATAAAACATAATTCATAAAATTATAATAATTATAGTTCTTATAACACAATATCTGTATTGAAAGTTTTCTTTAGAAATAGCACTGAAATTAATCATTTAAACTGTAATACAGTAACTTTTTGTTTATTTTATGTATAGATGGTTTTACCAATTAATTTACAAATATTACATAATAAATTGTGTTATTTATTTATTTTTTTATTAAACATTTTATTATTTAACTTAATAATTTATAAACACTGTTTATGTAAGTATTACTTGACAGAATGCAACTAATTGTATATTTCTTGAAGTTTCAAATACTTTGAAATGCTACCAGTCGGACACTCATGTGTTGTGCACTTTAGAGCTGTGGATGTGGGTTTGTTGAGCCGAAACAGCACAGAAACTGCTTTTATTGACATTTCTGCAGTTGTTATTGGATCTGTACTTCTCCTGAGAGACGGAGAACAAGTGCAAATGCAGGACTGGACAGAAAGTTTTGCCTCTCGCTGATTGGAGTTCACTGAAGAGGATCTTTGAGAAGATCGAGCATCTCATGAGACTTCAAACCTCCTAATTAAACGTTTACCCTCCTGAAACACAGACTTAGTGCTGCTTCCGCCTTTATTCAACCCTTGTGTGCTGTTGAGTCATTTTCATCTACTCTGGGGGAGATTTTAGGCTTAATTTGACCACAATTTTAGGAAATGCTTTGAAAACAATACACTCTGGGCAGATTGACTCCCCTTTGGTTATGTTGGTGGCTTTTTTTGCCCCCTTGACTTTCATTATTATCACATTTTTTGATTGCAAAGCCATGACATCATAATCATTGATTGCTGTTGGTTGTCCTTGTTGGGAAGAAGGAATATCTGTCATTTTTACTTTTGATCATCAGTTGCAGTGCAAAAAAAGCTTAGTTTCTGCCTTATATACGGAGCAAAAGACCTTTGTAGTCTTATCTCAAAATAATCCCCTCAGCTGAACACAGTAAACACAGTGAGTGTATTTCAGCACACACACTATAATCTGCTTTTTTGCTCCACTGAACTCCATATAAAAGCCAGAAACTCTTCTGCACTGGTCTATCTAAAGGGTTAATGCTGACAATTGATGATCAACAACTGGAAATACTACAAAAGTAAAGTAAAGTTGTACTTTGGAATAAACTAAATGCATGTATTTTAATTTTATTACTAGCATTTTATTTTCAAGATCTGAGGTAAACTACAGTATGGTGCTTTTAGAATGGCTATAAATGCCAAACAAGTAATCAAACTGGCATTAAAAATACACCAACACTGCTGATTAATAGATAAAAAATAAATAAATAAATAAATAAATAAATAAATAAATAAATACAAATAAATAGAATAAAATAAAACACTTCTAATAAATAAAATATATATATACTAAAATTAAATACATCTAATAAATAAAAAAAATATATATACTAAAATTAAATACATCTAATAAATAAAAAAAATATATATACTAACATTAAATACATCTAATAAATAAAATAAAATACCTTTAAAGAATAACACATATAAAATAAAAAATAAAGAATATCTAATAAATGAAATAAAACAAAATAAAATTAGATACAACAAAATAAAATACCTCTAATGAAGAAAATAAAACTAAATAAATACATAAAAATAATAATAAATAAACTAGAATAAAATAAAATATAATACCTCTAATAAATAAAATAACATACAATTTTTAAAATACCTTTAATAAATAAACAAAATAAATAAATAAAAAATAAAATACCTCTAATGAATAAGATAAAATTAAATCCTTATAATGGATAAGATAATATAAAATAAAAATTTATTTAATTTAAAAAATAAACAAAATTCATAAAATAAAACAAAAATTAAATTGTAATTTTGAATTTTAATTAAAATAATACAATTAAATTAAATAAAAAAATCTATAAAATAAAATAAAATGTAATGAATAAAATTAAAAGAATTAAACATTCATAAAATAAATTAAAAATAATTAACACAATTAAATAAAGTTAAATAAATTAAAATTATTAAATTAAATTAAATTAAATTAAATTAAATTAAATTAAATTATTAAATTAAATTAAATTAAATTAAATTAAATTAAATTAATCTTTATACTGCACATAAGTGTATAATGCACCAGTCCCGCAAGGTACAACATACTGTACATTAAAGAGTATTTTGCAAATAATAAATACATTTAAATAAATTAAATAATAATTTCAACAATAATAAATTCAATAAAAAAGAAACATTTATTAAAAAATAAATATAACTATATTTATTAGAACAAAATGTGTTTTTAATTTATCTACATTAAAAGTTGTTCTTTAGAAATAGCACTGGAATTATTCAGTTCAACTGAAATACAGTAACTTTTTGGTTAAAACTGCTGATTTAAAGTAAAATACTACTAATGCGTTTGCGTTTACCTAGGTGGTTTGCATTTTTACTTTAAGGCACATTGAATCAAACAGGTTATAATCAGAAACCTTCATTTTCCACTTAATCCAATCTAAAGCATGCACTGGACTTTGAATGAAAGACACGGTAGTTTAATTGTTTTCAATGTACTTGAGAAGTGAAATTACATGATGTTCGGGTTTTTCCCCTTGAAATTAATTGAGTTTTTGCTTTTAAACCAGAACACACATCCGCCTGTGGGCAGAAAAAATAATGTTGCTTTCCCTTTGAATTGACTGTAATACATTTTTAGACCCCACTGCCAGAAATCTGTGGTTACTTTGAGCAAAAACTCAATTAATTCTGATAAATTTGACAAGCGACCTGAATCTGTTTTAGCTCTGGAGTAAATGCATCTTGAAATAAGAATGTTTAAGTTATTTATGCTTATTTTATTTATTTTTTGCAGCACATGCATGTTCAAGGGGAAACTCTTGATGCTTTAACTGCATGGAAACCATTTTCAGGAAATTGCATTTGAGATCCACATCCTCTCTGATATTGCTTGCGTTTCCCAAATAAAGCAGAAGTCTGTGAACTAGAGCAGACCTTTTAGTGTCAAAAGTTTACAGCAAACCTCAATAACCACCATGTCTGAGGGACATAAATATAATACTGCCTTGCAAACACTGGGAAAACAACTTCATGGGTTGTTTGGATGACAAATGGATGTAGTTAGAGGCATTACCACACAAAAAACATACTTTTTTTTGGAAACAATGGCTCTTTGTGGAGTCTTTATGTGACGGATAATGAAGAACAGTCTTTAGTTTAGCATTATTGTACTATATAATATATCTGTGATAAAAGCAAGACTTTTTTTAAGATAAAACTTTACAAAATGAAGATATATTTAATTGGAAATCAAAAATAAAAGATGAAAATGAAGAGAATTTATGCTTGTTTTAAGGTTAAGCTATGCAAAAATATGCATTCATTTTGAACTTTATTCTTAATACATTCTGCATTTAATTGAATTAATGTTTTCATCTGAAAATGAACGTTTAAACAAGTCAAAGGAGCTTGAAAACTTTTCAGAGAATTTTGTTTCGTTTTGTTTCTGTCATGTTCTGTTCCATTTCCGTTCCATTCCATTTGCTCTTTCGTTCTGTTTTCTATTCAAATTCTGTTTCATTCTGTTTCCGTTCCTTCCATTCTGTTCTGTTTTGCTCTATTCTGTTCTGTTTCGTTTCATTTAATTCCTCTTTGTTTTGTTTTGTTTCGTTTCATTTATTTAGTTTAGTTTCTTTTTTACTTCATTTAATTTCATTTTAGTTTTGTTCCATTTCTGTTCATTCTGTTCTGTTTTGTTCCATTCCATTTAGTTTTTGTTCAGTTCCATTTCTGTTCTGTTCGGTTTCATTTCATTTCATTTAGTTAAGTTTAGTTTAGTTTAGTTTATTTAAGTTTAGTTTAGTTTAGTTTAGTTTAGTTTAGTTTAGTTTAGTTTAGTTAAGTTTAGTTTAGTTTAGTTTAGTTTAGTTTAGTTTAGTTTAGTTTAGTTTAGTTTAGTTTAGTTTAGTTAAGTTTAGTTTAGTTTAGTTTAATTTCATTTCGTTTTGTTTTGTTTCGTTTTGTTTCATTTTGCGTCACTTCATTTCATTGCAGTTCTGTTCTGTTTATTTGTGAATTGTTTTGTTCAATTTGTTTTTGTTCTGTTCCACTTCTGTTCTGTTTTGTTTCATTTAATTTCTTTTAATTTTGTTTAGTTTAGATTAGTTTAGTTTCATTTAGTTTCGTTTTGTTATGTTTTGTTTCGATTCATTTAATTTCGCGTCACTTTCACTTTAGTTCTGTTCTGTTTATTTCTGGTCTGTTTTGTTCCATTTCATTTCCTTTTTTTTTTCATTTCTGTTCTGTTCCATTCCATTTTGTCCTACTCTGTTCTGTTTCAATCTGTTCTCTTCCTACTGTTCTGTTCCCGTTTAGTTCTATTCTGTTTCGTTTTTGTTCCATTCTGTTTCTGTTCTGTTCCATTTCTGTTCCATTCCGTTTTCCTCTGTTCCATTCCTTTCCATTTTTGTTCTGTTCTCTGTTTCTGTTTCTGGTCTCATTGGAGCAGATATCAGTTATTAATACTAAGTTATTTTAAATTTTATAAATTACATTTATTTATTATTGTGTGTGTGTGTGTGTGTATGTGTGTGTGTGTGTGTGTGTGTGTGTGTGTGTGTGTGTTTGTGTCTTGCATACACTGCATATAATGTCGATTTTTAATATATGTCATACAGCATGACTGTAGTAAATGACCCTGTTCAGCCTTTTCCAATGATTCAGGAGTCAGTGAGAATGTGTTGAGCCTGACTCTTTGAGGATGAAGTATGATTTATGTCCATTATTTCACAGCCTTACGCAGCCTTTGAAGACACACTTACACACACACACACTTACTCTCTCTCTCACGCACACACACACACACACACACACACACACACACACACACACACACACACACACACACACCCCTGAGCTGAAGAGCATTTCAGCAGGATGAAAGGAAACATCCCACCCAGATCAAACATTATTTTAGCATGTTTTATCTCATTAATCCTGACTCTTGTCTCAGTCTCTGAAGGACAGACGTCTCTGACCCTTTTAACTCCGTCTGAGAGATTTTAAACACACCTGTCAAGTTCGCTGACATGATGATTTCAGTGCATATACGTGCAAAAATTCAATATATGTTGCAATTAAATTAGTTATGTATTAATTTATTTATTTATTTTTCATCCATTCTTCCATCCATCCATCCATCCATCCATCCATCCATCCATTCATTCTTTTATTTATTATTTTCATTTATTTATGCATGTATTTTTAATGCGTGTATTTATTTATTTAATGTCTTTTCTATGTATTTTTAATATTTTTATTTATTTTTATCTTTATTTAATGTCTTTATGTATTTTTAATATAGTTATTTATATATTTTTGTCTTTATTTAACATCTTTATGTATTTTTAATATTAGTATTTATTTGTTTTTGTCTTTATTTAACGTCTTTATGTATTTTTAATATTGTTATTTATTTAATTTTGTCTTTATTTAACGTCTTTATGTATTTTTAATATAGTTATTTATTTATTTTTGTCTTTATTTAATGTCTTTATGTATTTTTATATTGTTATTTATTTATTTTTGTCTTTATTTAATGTCTTTATGTATTTTTTTTATTGTTATTTATTTATTTTAGTCTGTATTTAACGTCTTTATGTGTTTTTAAAATTGTTATTTATTTATATTTGTCTTTATTTAATGTCTTTATGCCATTTTAATATTTTTATATATTTATTTTGACTTTATTTATTGTCTTTATGTATTTTTATATTTTATTATTAATTTTCATCTGTATTTAATGTCTTTATGTATTTTTATTATTTTTTATTTATTTATTTTCGACTTAATGTATTTTTTATATTTTCATTTATTTATTTTCGATTGTACAAGTAAAAAAAAAAAACAATTAAAACTGCTACTATTTTTTACACTGATTCTATTTGGACTTAAAGAAACATTTTTACAATAAAAATATTCATTAAAAATACTCATTACCCAATAATTTTCTATACTTATTATTTTAGCCATTTATGAAAACTGTTTAACCATAACCATATGTTTATCATATTATTAGCCCTTTTTTAATTAAATTTTTAGTTTTTAAATTGTTTTGTAAATGTTTTCAAATTTTTAACTACACATGCACGTTATATCTCCTAACATTTATTGGGAATTTTATTAGAATATACAATTTTATTAAATGTATAAGAACATACAATCATAGAATGACCAATATTAATTATATTGAATTGAGGGGGAACCTAATTATCTTTCTTTGAATTTATAACTTATGATTGCTAAAATACAGTCCGTGTTGATCAAATTTGCATACAGTATTTATTTAAAACACACACACACACACATTTGACTCTGGAAAGATTTCAACCTGAATAAATTTGACTTTTATAAATATTAATAGTAGTTTATTAACTTTTGGAAACTTTTGTTCCATTTCCTAAAAGCATACGCAGTTTTATTATGTATATGCATATAAATATAACTCGGAACTGACCAAATGCATTCAGAGGGTGAATGTTAACGTTTCCAGAAGACATTAGCACATTTTATTCCTTCACATCCTCCGAAAACAAAGGCATATTAAACCCCCGAGGGGAGGATGTATGAAATCAAGTGTGCCAACAGCGACGCTAATGTTAGTCGTTTCTGTATTACTTTTAATATCCCATCACATTGTCAGTGATTTTGCAGATTGACGCTCATGCATAACAATCAGATCAGTGTTACCTGAGAAAACCCGAAAGCCCCAGCTTAATGCTTGTCGATGCATTTTTCATGAGTGGCTTAGAAAGAAACCGCAGAGAGCAAAATCAATAGAGACAGTCGTTCCACAGCGGAGGTTAAACTCCTGGATTCAATATGAACTCTCTAAAGCGTGATGCATCAGAAATAAAAGCAGCAAGAAACAACAACAGAAAACCCTTTTAGAAACCGTGCAGCCTTTAGTGAGAGTTTGCTTACATCATATTTGATTCATCAAGCTCTTATTCGGTTCACCTGTATTTGTACAGCGCTTTTCACAATTATTATTGTTCCAGAGCAGCTTTAGGAAAGGTGTAATTATTGCATTACAATTAAATCCAGATGGTTATTAGTTACCTTTATTAGTTACTGATTACATTGACTAAGAGCTTTTAACATTCATTCAATTACCATCTTTTCAGCTCAGTCCCCTTATTAATCTGGGGTCACCACAGCGGAATGAACCGCCAACTATTCCAGCATATTTTTTTATGTAAATGCCTTTCCAGCTGCAACCCATCACTGGGATAGCATTTCACATTATTTGACATTAATAACAGTTTAGGTTCACTGTAAATTATACTGTTATTATGTCTCTCCAGTTTAATGAAAATGAATGGAAAAGGCTTGAAATTCTCACTTTAACAGATGTACCAGTCCAGATTTGATAGGGTTGATCATTTAGAGACTGTAGTGAATGATACAGTAAGGCTGCTTATGAATAAATCTGCTTGTTCCCGATCCCCGGCTGGTCCTCGTGGTCCTGGCTGCTGCAGTGTTGTGGGAAATGAAACGACAGTAATAATAGCTCCGTCTGAATCCATGAGCAGATCAGACTGAGCTCCTCTCAGAGGGAAACTCTGTCTGATCTACGTCTGCTTTATGTGCTGGATCTGGTGTCTGTGGCCCGCGTGTTCATCATCATAAGAGAAAAGAGAATCCTACATGACAATGAAGTTAGAATAAAACTTTTACAGGATGAAAAGCAACGTCCTGGTATCTGAAAAAGCTGCTCAGATAGCAGATATTATTTTTAATATGTTGCAGGATGCGACTAGAATAATACTAGTTCATTTATGCACACGGGAAGGGCAAATTAATGTCTGATGTAGACAAAAAACTTTCCATAAGTGCATAGTGTATAAGTGCATACTAGTGTAAAAGTATATAGTGTACAGTGCAGGGTGTATAGTGCATAAGTGTATAATGCATGAGTGTATAATGCATAAGTATATAGTTTATAAGTGCATAGTGGATAGTGTATAAATGCATAGTGTATAAGGGTATAGTGTATAAGTGCAGTGTATAAGTGCATAATGTATAAGTGCATAGTGTATAAGTGTATAGTGTATAAGGGTATAGTGTATAAGGGTATATTGTATAAGTGCATAATGTATCAGCATATAGTGTATAAGGGTATAGTGTATAAGGGTATAGTGTATAAGGGTATAGTGTATAAGTGCAGTGTATAAGTGCATAGTGTATAAGTGTATAGTGTATAAGTGCATAGTGTATAAGTGTATAGTGTATAAGGGTATATTGTATAAGTGCATAATGTATCAGCATATAGTGTATAAGGGTATAGTGTATAAGGGTATAGTGTATAAGTGCAGTGTATAAGTGCATAGTGTATAAGTGTATAGTGTATAAGTGCATAGTGTATAAGGGTATAGTGTATAAGTGCATAGTGTATAAGGGTATAGTGTATAAGTGCATAGTGTATAAGGGTATAGTGTATAAGTGCATAGTGTATAAGGGTATAGTGTATAAGTGCATAGTGTATAAGTGCATAGTGTATAAGGGTATAGTGTATAAGTGCATAGTGTATAAGGGTATAGTGTATAAGTGCATAGTGTATAAGGGTATAGTGTATAAGTGCATAGTGTATAAGGGTATAGTGTATAAGTGCATAGTGTATAAGTGCAGTGCATAAGTGCATAGTGTATAAGTGCATAGTGTATAAGTGCATAGTGTATAAGTGCATAGTGTATAAGGGTATAGTGTATAAATGCATATTGTATAAGGGTATAGTGTATAAGGGTATAGTTTATATTGCATAGTGTATAAGTCTATAGTGAATAAGCATATAGTGTATAAGGGTATAGTGTATAAGTGCATAGTGTATAAGGGTATAGTGTATAAATGCATATTGTATAAGGGTATAGTGTATAAGTGAATAGTGTATATTGCATAGTGTATAAGTGTATAGTGAATAAGCATATAGTGTATAAGGGTACAGTGTATAAATGCATATTGTATAAGTGTATTGTATTGCATATAGTGTATAAGTACATAAGTGTACAGTGTATAAGTGCATAATAGTTACTGTTTAAGTCTATTAGTGTATAAGTGCATAGTGTGTAAGTGCAAAAGTGTATAGTGTATAAGTGCATGGTGTTTACTGCATAAGTCCATAAGTGTCTAGTGTATAAGTGCATAGTGTATAAGGGTATAGTGTATTGTGTATAGTGTATAAGTCCATAAATGTATAGTGTATAAGTGTCAAGTGTATAAGTGCATAAATAAGTGCATAGTCTATAAGTATGTAGTGCATAAGTACTGTGTATAGTGCAAAGTGTATACTGTAAGTGTATAGTGTATACTGCATAAGTGTATAGTGTATAAGTGCATAGTATATAGTGTAAATAGTGTATACTGACAGTGTATAGTGTATAAGTGTATACTGCTTATGTGTAATAGGTAAGTATAGTATGAGGTGTAAATAGTGTATAGTGCGTCATTTGGGATGTGACTCTTGAGTTGATCTGCTGTTTGTAAGAGTAGAGAACAGCAGATCCTCACAGAGACTCAACAGTCCTGCAGTGATATTCAGATATTCAGCTGTTTTTCTTTCTTTTTTTTTTTTTTTGAGAGCAGATTCAGCTCTTCTCTGCAGGCTATGTGTGGGACTCTGGAGGGAAGAAACACACTTCCTGACAGCGTTTGAAGTGTTGAAAATCATCCTCTGACTGACACACAGCACTGATCAAATAATGCAATATTTATAAGACCTGACCGTCACATTGAAATGCACACGGCTTCTGACATCCTGTGGGTTCTGCTCAGTTTTACAATAAGTTTATAGTAGATAAATCTCACAGTAAATCCAATATCCTGCATCATGTTTTTGATATTTGTACTGGGGAAAAATAGCACTTTAATTTAAGCTGCCCTTATTATTGTAGTTGCAGTTAATTATGCAGAATGACATGCCACTAATCCTAAGCATAACAAACATTGTTACCCTATTGAATATACATGTAATTAATTAATATTACTCAATGGTTAAACTAATAATTGCACTGTAACAAGGTCACCTTAAAATAAGTGTAACTAAATATCCTAAGAAACAGGATTACAGTAATTAAACAACATAGAGAAGTATTTTATCCCCAGTAATGTTTAAAGCAAGTCACATTTTTGATGTGCTAAAATGGCTAAAACTAAAATTGAAAAAGAAAATGAATAAATAAGTTATATGTTAACATCGCTCACACACTTTGCAAAGTTTCACCAGTTAATGTTAGCTAATATATTTTTGTAAAGCATTTAAAAACAAAAAGATATATTAAAAAAGACAGAAGGAACACAGCAAAATAATGATAAATTGAGATAAAATACAAACTATTACAATAAGACTAAAAAGACAGCAAAATGATTAACTTTAAGTAAAAAATATCAAAAAAATTACTTATAACAACTGATGCTGCCACACACACACACACACACACACACACACACACACACACACACACACACACACACACGCATATATATATATATATATATAACCTACGATCTCTCTCACCCAATAGACTATCCACCATTGTTTCAGACTCTCTTCCTCCATCTCGCAAACTCACTGCACTTGATTCGAACAGTGCCACTAATACACTCTGCTCCACACTAGCATCATGTCTAGACCGATTATGTCCTCTTGCATCCAGGCCAGCCCGTGCCAGTCCTCCTGCACCCTGGCTCTCGGATGCTCTCCGTGAGCATCGCTCAAAACTTCGGGCTGCAGAGAGAATTTGGCGGAAAACTAAAAATCCTGCACATCTCTTAACATACCAAACTCTTCTGTCCTCTTTCTCAGCTGAGGTTACTTCTGCAAAGCAGACGTATTACCGTCTGAAAATCAACAATGCCACTAATCCTCGCCTACTTTTTAAAACATTTTCCTCCCTCCTCTATCCTCCTCCTCCACCCGCATCCTCCACACTTACTACTGATGACTTTGCTACATTCTTCTGCACCAAAACTGCAAAAATCAGTGCTCAATTTGCTGCACCTACAACAAACACGCAAGATACAACACCAACACCACACACACTCACCTCTTTTTCTCAGCTCTCTGAGTCTGAGGTGTCCAAACTTGTGCTATCTAGCCATGCAACCACCTGTCCACTCGATCCCATTCCCTCTCATCTCTTGCAAGCCATCTCTCCTGCAGTCATACCAACACTGACTCACATAATTAACACATCTCTTGACTCTGGTTTATTCCCCACTACATTTAAGCAGGCTAGGGTAACCCCACTGCTAAAGAAACCCAACCTGGACCATACGCTACTTGAAAACTACAGACCAGTATCCCTGCTTCCATTCATGGCCAAGATTCTGGAGAAAGTAGTGTTCAATCAAGTCCTGGACTTTCTTACTCAAAACAATCTCATGGACAACAAGCAATCCGGCTTTAAGAAAGGCCACTCAACTGAGACTGCCCTGCTCTCGGTCGTGGAGGATCTCAGACTGGCTAAAGCAGACTCTAAATCATCAGTCCTCATTTTGCTGGACTTGTCAGCTGCTTTTGACACTGTCAACCACCAGATCCTGCTATCTACGCTTGAGTCACTGGGCGTTGCGGGCACTGTTATACAATGGTTTAGATCTTACCTCTCTGACAGGTCATTCAGGGTGTCTTGGAGGGGAGAGGTGTCCAACCTACAGCATCTAAACACTGGGGTACCTCAAGGCTCTGTTCTTGGGCCACTTCTCTTCTCCATCTACACATCATCTCTAGGACCAGTCATCCAGAGACATGGATTCTCCTACCACTGCTATGCTGATGACACCCAGCTATACCTCTCTTTTCATCCTGATGATCCCTCGGTTCCAGCTCGTATCTCAGCCTGCCTGTTGGATATTTCACACTGGATGAAAGATCATCATCTTCAGCTGAACCTCGCAAAAACGGAAATGCTTGTAGTTTCTGCCAACCCGACTCTACACCATAACTTTTCAATCCAGATGGATGGGGCAACCATTACTGCATCCAAAATGGTGAAAAGCCTTGGAGTAACGATTGATGACCAACTAAACTTCTCTGACCACATTTCTAGAACTGCTCGATCGTGCAGATTTGCACTCTATAACATCAGAAAGATCCGACCCTTCTTATCTGAACATGCAGCTCAACTCCTTGTTCAAGCTCTTGTTCTCTCCAAACTGGATTACTGCAACTCTCTACTAGCTGGGCTTCCAGCTAACTCTATTAAGCCTCTTCAACTGCTCCAGAATGCAGCAGCACGAGTTGTCTTCAATGAACCTAAACGAGCACATGTCACTCCGCTGCTAGTCCGTTTGCACTGGCTGCCAGTTGCTGCTCGCATCAAATTCAAAACTCTGATGTTTGCCTACAAAGTGACTTCTGGCCTTGCTCCTTCTTATCTGCACTCACTTCTGCAGATCTATGTGCCCTCCAGAAACTTGCGTTCTGTGAATGAACGTCGCCTCGTGGTTCCATCCCAAAGAGGGAAAAAATCACTTTCGCGAACGCTCACGCTCAATCTGCCCAGTTGGTGGAATGAACTCCCTAACTGCATCAGAACAGCAGAGTCACTCGCTACTTTCAAGAAACGACTAAAAACTCAACTATTTAGTCTCCACTTCACTTCCTAAGCTGCAATTGCCTCTTTGAATATCACACTAATTGTACAAAAAAAAAAAAAAAAAAAAAAAAAAAAAAAAAAAAACTACTAACACTTCCCTTCTTAGACTTTACAGACCTGAAACTTGCCTTTAGTACTTATTCATTGTTGCTCTTGGTTGTGTAAATTGCTTCCTTGTCCTCATTTGTAAGTCGCTTTGGATAAAAGCGTCTGCTAAATGACTAAATGTAAATGTAAATATATATATATATATATATATATATATATATATATATATTAGTGCTGTAAAAATTAACGCGTTGACGCATGCGATTCATTTGAAAAAATTAACGCAATTAACGCAGTTTTTTTTTTTTTTTTTTCCTGTTGTGGCCAGGGGCAGACACCTGGCAGTTTCCCGCTGTTTCGATGTACTTTTTGGGCAGGGCTGATAATCATCTTATGTCATCATTTACTGTCATCATGACAAAGATAAAATAAATCAGTTTTTGGAAATTAGTTATTAAACTATTATGATAAGAAATGTGTTGAAACAATCTGCTCTCCGTTAAACAGAAATTGGGGAATAAATAAACGGGTGGTGGTGGGGGGGGGGGGGGGGGGCGAAAAATTCTGACTTCAACTATATATATATATATATATATATAGTTATATATATATATATATATATATATATATATATATATATATATATATATATATATATATATATATAGTTGAAGTCAGAATTATTCGTAAAAACTTTCTGGATAAGTTGGCGGTTCACTCCCCTGTGGCGACCCCGGAATAATAAAGGGACTAAGCCGACAAGAAAATGAATGAATAAAACAAACAAAAAGAAAGAAAAAACGAAAGTAGTGATAATATAGTAATAATAGAAATTATATTGATGCTAATATAAAACAGGTTAAAAAGAAGCATTCTGGGAGCTTGTTAATTAGACGGTGTTCCAGAAATAGAAAGGAACAAACAGTTCTGTCTGAATGGAGCTTCTTTGTTTTCTGTGTTATTTAAAACACAAATCTCATTGGCACCGCTGTGAAACTGTCAGTCCTCTGAATTACGATTCATCATCTGCACGTGTGTGTGATCGTGTCAGATTTCCAGACTTCACATGACTTTAGTAAAGACAGAAAATAAACACTGATATTCCTCTCTGATCTCCTGAACTAAACCCTTGGCATCTAAAGTCTGTTGATGTGCATCTTTGAGAGAAAAACTGACTGTTTTCCTGCAATTTTTTGTTTGATTATTTGTTTGAGATTAGAAAAATGCTCAGTTGCGAGATCACAGAGCTTAAAAGATGTCTGTTTTGTATTGATTGAATTGCGATGTCTTTTGCTTTTGACTCTTTGCTTTGCACCACCGGATTGTATATTTATGCACATTTCAATTTATTTATAAATATACTGCATTATTTAATTTTAAATGTAAGTTATAAAAAAAAAATCTAAATTTTCCCAAGTAAAGAAAATCAGAATAAATTAAATAATTAAAATTATATATATATATTCCTTTGCTGGAGATTAGAACTAAATTTAGAAATAGTTTTGAAGCAAATCTTTATGCTTAACAAACTGAATTAATTGTGTAAACTAATGGATGTGTTCAGTGGAGTGAGTTTCCACCGTTTCCTCACTCTACCAAAGTAAAGGAGTAAAGAGAAAGAGGCTGAATGGAGGAGGCTCGTTCTTTATCCTCGTGCTGCAGATGCTCTGTTTAACTGTTTTCTCGCTAGTGAAGTGTTCAGCTTTTACACTTACAAAGTCCGTCATGTAAATAACAAATACACCATGGAGCAACACAACTGACTCTTAAAGGGAATGAGAGACGAGACTCTGATTGGTTTAATGCAGGTTATGCTCAAAACACACCCAGAACTCATTAAGAGAATAAGCGCAGCCCTGTTAGACCATGCGCCGGGGCGTATTTATCCATCCTCATAGCAAAAATGGATTCAGACACGTCCTTAATGCTGTTGTGCCATGGGCTTTAGACTTGGTAAATAAATAAATAAATAAATAAGTAAATAAGTAAATAAATAAACTAATAAATAAATAAGCAAATAAATAATAAGTAAATAAGTAAACAAATAAATAAACAAACAAACAAACAAATAAATAAATAAATAAGTAAATAAATAAATAAGTAAATAAATAAACTAATAAATAAATAAGCAAATAAATAATAAGTAAATAAATAAACAAATAAATAAATAAATAAATAAATAAATAAATAAATAAATAAATAAATAAATAAATAAATAAATAAATAAATGTTTGTTATTTTTTTAAATGCACATAAAAATAAATGTAAGGAAAGATTCAGTAGTTTTTGTCTTGTTGCAAGAGATCCTATACATTGTGTTCACACACACCTGAAGCTCTTGACCAACACACTGATCCTTGATTACCACTGCCTGACTTATTTCTGTTTCATCTGAGGTTTTATTTCCCAAATGTTAAGACCTGCCAAAGATCAGATCATGTCTTATGTCCTGATACAAAGAAAGTGCACTTTAATAGGGTGTCCTAACATGTTCACACGACTGCAAATTGGTTTCAGTACCAATGCAACCTCTAGCAAAATGTCACACCGACAGAAAAATATAACAAGATTAAAATATGACCATGTGCAAAATTATTTGTCCTTCTGTGAATTTTCTTTCTTCTTCTAAATATTTCCCCAATGATGTTTAACAGATTCTTCACAGTATTTCCTATAATATTTGTTCATCTGGAGAAAGTCTTATTTGTTTTATTTGGGCTAGAATAAAAGCAGTTTTTAATTGTTTTAAAGCCATTTTAAGGTCAATATTATTAGCCCCTTCAGCAATATTAGTGTTGGATTGTCTCCAGAACAAACCACTGTCATACAATGACTTGCCTAATTACCCTAACTTTACCCTAATTACCCTAGTGAAGCCTTTACATGTCACTTTAAGCTGAATACTAGTCTAATATCCAGTCTAATATGATGTGCTGTCATTATGGCAAATATAAAAGAAATCAGTTATTATAAATGAGATAATAAAACTGTTTACAAATGTGTTGAAATAATCTCTTCATTACACAGAAATTGGGGAAAACTAAATATACAGGAGGTCAATAATTCTGACTTCAGCTGTATATAGTCACAGTCTTCAGTATGGAAGTGCATCATCTCCATATCGCCCGGCTCAAACCCAAAATGTCATTTTATACTTAGATTTCTCCATCCGCTGCATCCGCTGTTGTTCCAGCTCTTTAATGAAACCTCTGCTTCTCCATCTGTAAACATAACCACATTTCTCCCTCTCTCCAAGCCCACGGGCAGGCCAGGATTGTGTCATTTGTTGTACTTTTTGTTTTTTGTCTCTTGTTCGCAATTTAAAAAAGGAAAATCAATGCCTGTCCGCAGCTCCTTTATTGCGATGCAGAGCGGCCTGCATGTGTGCATTAATATGGATAAGAGAGGACACGAGCAGGATTAAAGCAGAGAAGCGCTTCATAATTAACCCAGAACACTGGCTCAGTCTGAACAGTGGGAAGTACATTTTCATACACGTTTGCAATAGGTGGATCAGTGGTTAGCACTGTGGCCTCAAAGCAAGATGGTCGCTGGTTTGAGTCCTGGCTGGGCCAATTGGAATTTCTGTGTGGAGTTTGCATGTTCTCCCCGTGTTGGCGTGGGTTTCCTCCACCACATATTATCATAACACATATTATTACTTACACTTCAAATGATGCAAAGTCACATCTTGTTGTGCATCTGTTGATTCACAACAGAATTTTCAGACTCTAATAGACGTTCATTGGTGTAAAAGCCCTCATAGTTTTGGAGTGTGCTGTATTGTGAGTGATTGGCCTGTAGTTTGCTGTTTTTCGTAGCCTGACTGAAGCTGAAGTAGCTTGACAAACTGCTTTCATTACTCAGCCTGTGCGCTGCTAAAGAAGATGGAGAATCCCGTCTGTGTGTCTGCAGGTATTTGCTCTGATCCTGCTGTTTATTCTTCCACTCTTTCTGTCATATTCCTCTCTTTATCTTACTCATTTCAGTTGTCAGTCTTTGTACGGCTGTTGGAAAGTTTTGAAAATGCTTGAATTTCATTAATCTTCTGTTTTGAAAGTATGAAATGGGCTAATATACAACTCAATACCATACTGCATACTATACTACACTATATTATACTTTAGTATACCATACTATAATATACCACACTATACTATAATATACTACAAAATGTCTTACTGTATACAATATTACACTATACTATACGACACTATACTCTACTAAACTACACTAAATTATACTATCCTATACAATACTGTAGTATACTACACTATATTATACAACAAGACACCACGCTATACTATACAATAACACACTAAACTACACTGTACTCTAATATACTACTTAATACCATACCTTAATACCATACTAATATACTACACTATACTATACCTATACTATGGTATAATATACTACACAATGTCGTAGTGTATACAATATAATACTATACTACACTATACTATATTATACACTACTATACAATACTGTAGTATACCATACTATACTAAAATAAACCACTCTACACTATACTATACTACACTACATTACAGTACACTATACTCTAATACACTATATTATACTATACCATACAATACTGTAGTATACTATACTCTACTATATTATACAAAAAGACACCACGCTATACTATATCACATTAAACTACACTATACTCTACTACTCAATACCATACTATACTGTACTATACTATACAACAAGACACAACACTATACTATATCACATTAAACTACACTATTCTCTACTATACTACTCAATACCATACTGCATACTATACTATACTGTAGTATACTATACAATAATATACTACACTACACTTTACCAAACTATACCACACTACACTACACTATACTATAACATACTGCACAATGTCGTACTGTATATAATATTACACTATACTATTCTACACTATACTGTACTACACTATATTATACACTACTATACAGTACTATAGTATTCCATACTTTACTAAAATAAACCACACTACACTATAATATACTACACGATAACATACTGTATACGATACTACACTATGCTGTACTATACTATACTATACTCTACTACACTATATTATACACCACTATATAGTACTGTAGTATTCCATACTTTACTCAAATAAAACCACACTACACTATACTACACTACATTGTGCTACACTATAATCTACTAAACTACACTATATTATAGTATACAATACTGTAGTATAGTACACTATACTATATTATACTACAAGACACCACACTATAGTATACTATACCACACTAAACTACACTATATGTACAACACAACACTGTATTGCGTACTATACTATACTATATTATACTGTAGTATACTACACTATATTATACACTGCACTATACTATTCTATTCTAGACTATACAAATAGCACATGATACAACTTGATGAAATATATACTTTGACAATTTTGCTGGAAAGTTGCTGGAAAAGTTTGAAAATGCACCCCAAAAGTGTTTGAAAAGTCCTTCAATTTGACTTTGTAAGAGGTGTGAAAACCCGGATTTACTCTTACGCTCTTGCTTCAGAATCTGTATCTCAGCAATGCCAGACCAATTACTGCTACATAATGGTTTCTCCTGCTCTTCATCTCAGTTGTGTTTATCTCCATTTACTTTGATTAACTTCACATTACTCTGTCTTTCATCTTCCGCTGGAAAAAGTGTCCCACGTTCTCTCGGCATGCGCTTTTGTCCTGCATTTATATTCCTGTCATGTTTTATTGGGCGTTCTGGTAAATAAGTCTCATTCATCACTCTTGGTTAGAGCGCCGTCTGCCTCCATTACATTAGGATTCCTGATATGCACATCTTCATCTGTCAAACCTCACAAAAACACTTCAATTAAGATGTTTTGAATGGGATCTGTCCGTGTTTTGAGGCTTTGTGTTTAAAATGATTTTATTTATTTTAATTATTTTAAATTTATTGTTTATTCATCTAATTTCAGTGAGAGTGGGTTTTTTATAGTGCACTTTTTTAGTGTATACATTACCTGAGAATTAAACCTAAACCCATGACATATTATGCAGTATATACAGTTAGTAAGTTAGTTAGTTTGTTTGTGTGTTTATTTATTTATTTATTTATTTATTTATTTATTATGTTTATTTATTTATTTATTTATTTATTTATTTATTTATTTATTTATGTGTTCGTTTATTTATTTAAATGTATCTGTTTATTTATTATGTTTATTTATATGTGTTTATTTATTTATGTATTATGTGTTTATTTATTTATTTGGGTTTATTTATTCATTTATGTGTTTATTTATTCATTTAAATTTATGTGTTTATTTATTATGTTTATTTATTTATCGTGTTTATTTATTTATTTATTATTTATGTGTTTATTTATTTATTTGGGTTTATTTATTTATTCATGTGTTTATTTATCATGTTTTTTATTTATTTATTTGTTTATTTATTTATTTGTTTATTTATTTATCTATCTATTTATTTATTTATTTATTATTTATTTTTCATTTGTGTTTATTTATTTATTTATTTTTCATTTGTGTTTGTTTATTTATTTATTTATTCATGTCTTTATTTATGTATTTATTTATTTATTTATTTATTTATTTGTGGTAATTAATTAATTGATTTATTTATGTGTTTATTTATTTATTTGTTTGTTTGTTTATTTATTTATTTATGCATTGTATTTTATGTATCTATTTATGTATTTAATTTTTGTATAAAAATAATAGGATTATAAATGTTGAGTTTTAGATGCACAAATCAACACTTTGTCTTTCCACATTTTTTCAATCTGCCACTATGCTCACGCCCTCTTTTTAAAATAGCACAATCTCATTTGCATTTAAAGTGACCATTACCAAAATGCCACAATTAGGATCAAAGCCTGAAAGGGATCAGTTTCAGAGAGCTATTAAACATTATCTGTGTGCTACTTTGAGCTCAAACTTTACCACACACTTTATGGACATTAGAGTCTTATATATATATATCTTGTAAAAAGGGGTCTATTAGAGATCCGTGTTATGCAAATGAGACTGATTCACTGCAGAAACACTGAAAAACATTAATGATTCAGCTTTTATGACCAAGTGTTTCGGCTAATCATCAAGTAACAAACTTCATTTCTCACCTTCATTTTATTTATTTATTTTTTGCTCTAAAATGAGCATTCAGAATAACCTTGATGAGCACTGCAGTAAATGAGCCCTGTTTCTGCACACTGATAAACAACACAGTCTCCAGCATCACATATGGTGTAAACATCCGCCTTAGTTACTGTTGCTCGGTCAATTCTCACTGCGTTTGCTCTGCCCTTCACCACTGAATCATTATATAGAGATTAAATACAGAATATACACACTGTAGAGAGTCATTTTTAAAGGGATAGTTCAGTATTTAGTTCAGTACTATTTTTATAAGTAAATGGCACTAATCTACTTGAATAGCATCATGTGCCTTTCCAGACAGAGTAACACACAGCCAAGCATTCAGATACGCCTTCTGGCCTTAATTAATATATATATATATATATATATATATATATATATATATATATATATATATATATATATATATATATATATATATATATATATATATATATATATATGCATAATAAGCGTATCCTTAGTCTGCTGTTGATTATATTTTTTAAAAGCCTGGAAGTCGAGTATAAAGCAAACATAAAAGAGGATCAAACACCTCTTTCTGCTTCCTGCTCGGGGCCAGACGGGAAGTAAACACAGTACAGCCTTTAATGACAGACCTCTAAATAACACTGTAATGCTTTTTAAATGCAAATGAGTGTGAATGAGGGAGTCTTAGAAAGCGAATGCTGGAAAACGCACACTTTTAGACCAAAACAAGCATTTAATTCTTATGTATTTAGTGAATCATAAATATATTCAAAATCTATTATATTATTACGGGTTTAATATATCATTGTCTATATGAATATACTTCAAAAATTCATTTATTTTCAGCCATCATGCATCAATTTAATAGGATGATATTAAGAGGAAACTGAAAGCTCACCTTTAAGAAAAAGCCTTTAAAAGCCAGTCATTTAAACTTGCTTTTTTATTATATTTGTTTTAAGTGTTATGTAAGTTGTTTTATTCAATTGATCTTATTTGACCTTTTTTATACAAAGACTAATGACTGTTGTTATATTGTATGGAAGCCCACCCATGAATAAAAAATGGTAAAGATTATTGCGTTTTTTTTATTGGTTTGTGCAACTTTTTGTGTCAGAAATGCAATTCTGACTCTTTTTAAAAGTTCTAAACTCAAAATAAAGTCATAATACTGAAATATAAAGTCACAATTTTGAGTTTTAAAGTCATAATTCTAAGATATAGTCACTATTCTGAGATATAAAGTCGGATTTCTAAGATATAAAGTCAGATTTCCGATTAAAGTCAGATTTCTAATACAAAAATTCTATTCTGAGAAATAAAGTTAGATTTCTGAGATATTAAGTCAAAATTATGAGATATAAAGTTACAATTCTGAGTTATAATATCATAATCCTGAGATAACATTCTGAGAAATAGTAAAAAAAACTAATATAAAATTGCAATTTTGAGTTATTTAGTCACAATTCTGAGATACAAAGTAGCAATTTTGACAAATAAGGTCACAAATTCTGAAATATCAAGTTGAAGTTCTGAGCTATTTAGTCAGAATTATAAGATGTAATGTCAGATTTCTGATATAAAGTCACAATTCTGAGAAACAAAATCAGAATTTTGAGATATAAAGTCAGATTTATGAGTAATTAAGTCAGAATTCTGGAATATAAAGTCAGAATTTTAAGATATAAAGTCAGATTTCCAAGTTATAAAGTCTGAATTGTGGGATATAAAGTTAGACTGCTGAGTTATTAAGTCACTAATATAACACTAATATAAAAAATTGCAATTCTGAGAAATAAAGTTAGATTTCCGAGTTATTAAGTCAAAACTCTGATATAAACGTAACAAATCTAAGAAATAAAATCAAAAATATGAGATTTAAAATTAGATTTATGGACTATTAGGTCAGAATTCTGATATTCAACATCACATATCTGAGATATAAAGTCGGATTTTTAAGTTATAAAGTCAGATTTCCGAGTTAAGTCTAATTCTGACACAAAAATTCTATTCTGAGAAATGAAGTCTGATTACTGAGATATTAAGTCAGAATTATGAGATATAAAGTTGCCATTCTGAGTTTTAAAGTCATAATTTTGAGCTTTTAAGTCACAATTCTGAGATACAAATTTGCAATTCTGAGAAATAAAGTCAGAATTTGGAGATTAATAAGACGTGTGAGTAAATATCTTGCTTATCCGACTTAATAACTCGCAATTTTGAGTTTACATCTCACAATTCTGGAGTTTGTGTGACACAATTATGAGATGAAATGTCACAATAATCTTTTTTGGTCCCACTTTATATTAAGTGTCCTTAACTATGTACTTACACCAAAAAATCAATACAATGTACTTACTGTGTTCATAATGTATTTGAGAACACTTGATTTATTTATTTATTTATTTATCGTGTTTATTTATTTATTTATTCATTTATTATATTTATTTATTTATTTATTTGTTTATTTATTTATTGGGGTTTATTTATTTATTTATTTATTTATTAATTTATTTATTTATGTGTTTATTTATCATGTTTATTTATTGATTTATTATATAACTGTTTATTTGTTATGTTTATTTATTTATTTATTTATTTATGTGTTAATTAATTAATTTATTTATGTGTTTATTTATTTATGTGTTTGTTTATTTATTCATGCATTGTATTTTATGTATCTATTTATGTATTTAATTTTTGCATTAAAAAATAGGATTACAAATGTGGAGTTTGATGCACAAATCAACATTCGATACAAATTCGTTACAATGTACTAATTGTGTAAATACCTGTATTTTCTGTGTACTTATGCTTGATTGAATACCTAAATACATATGTAATTAAATTATGTAATTACATTTGTAAATACCCTGTTGACAATGCCTTACACCTTAACCTATCCTTAAACCTACCCATTCCACCAAACCTGTCCATAACCCGACTCAAGAGCACCACAAGTGTTCTCAAATACATTATGAGAACAGTAAATACATTGTATTGATTTTATTGATGCAAGTACATTGTAGTTAGGGACACTTAATATAAAGTGGGAGCCCTTTTTTTATCATGCGGAGGCAGGAATAGGCTTCTATGTAGTACGGTGCTATGCAAATAAAGTGAGTACATAAACATGATTTGATAATCATCAAACATTTATGATTATTATTTTGCTACTTTTATTTTTGTGGATGTTTCCCAGAGATGGGTTGCGGCTGGAAGGGCATCCACTGCGTAAAAACTTGCTGGATAAGTTGGCGGTTCATTCCGCTGTGGCGACCCCAGAGTAATAAAGGGACTAAGCCGACAAGAAAATGAATGAATGAATGAATTTTTGTGGGAACTGATACTACTTTTTAAATAAATGAATCACTGTTTTCAGGAAAAATATGACGCGGTAAAACGGCAATACTAATTTTAACAAGAATCATTAGCAATATTTGCAGTATTTTTTCTGTTTTAAAAAAGCAGCATTTGTGAATATAAAGAGACTTGTTTTAATAAAGATTTCAAATTATGAATGCAAAATTGGCAGAAAATGTGTTTAGTCTGTGTCTGCAGCCTGTTGTTTTCCTCAATGAGGATAAAGCAGTTCATATATCCGTTCTGTGATGTCCTGATTATGGAAATACGTCATCATCATCATCTCCCACATGCTGCTTTATTAGATATTTGGGTTAATTTGATCATGCTTTCAGCTGACAGTGTGAGTCTGCTCCTTTCACATGCATTTAGGACAAATTAGCAGCTATAATCATCTGATCTGCACGTTTCTACTCAACCAGAGGATCCAGAATGAGCACAGATTTGAGACGGAGCCGCAAAGGCGTGTGATTGAAAAGCTACGCTGGGATAAATCCCTCATAACACTTGTTGCAGAGCTTGAGTTTACGCTGGGAGAGACGTGCATGAGCTTGCATTCATCTCCGTGGGAAAAAGGCGTGAAATAAAGCCGATAATGAACATTCAGCTGGCTGTCATCGCCACTGAAAACATTTAAGCTGATTAGAGACTGCTCTGCTTTTAATACAGACCTGAAATGACTACAGTTATACTGTATGTCGTAAAAAAGAAACTTCTAAAGTCTGATATTGCAGTGTGTTGCGCTGTACAAAACGCTGGGATTCACACTAATACTTTATTAAATCATTTAACTCATCGCTTTTACAAATGTGGTTTGAACATAAAACAATTAAGTTGTCACGAAACCGCTTAAGAATTTTGTTGTTTCAGCTTATTTTTAAATAAGTACTTTGAACAAGAGGCAAAGATAGTTTCTTGAGTGTGTGTTCTTTGTTATTGTTTAGGAAATTTACCAGCATTTGTTTTCAGATCTAACACTTCTAACCATTCATTCACTCATTTTTCTTCGGCTTAGTCCCTTGTTTATCAGGGGTCACCACAGCGGAATGAATCGCCAACTGTTCCAACATATGTTTTACACAGCGGGTACCCTTCCAGCTGCAACCCAGTACTGGGAAACACCCATACACACTTCTAACCATTCATTCATTCACTTTTCTTCGGCTTAGTCCCTTATTTATTAGGGGTCACCACAGCGGAATGAATCGCCAACTATTCCAACATGTTTTACACAGTGGGTACCCTTCCAGCTGCAACCCAGTACTGGGAAACACCCATACACACTTCTAACCATTCACTCACTCATTTTTCTTCGGCTTAGTCCCTTATTTACCAGGGGTCACCACAGCGGAATGAACCGCCAACTATTCCAACATATGTTTTACACAGCGGGTACCCTTCCAGCTGCAACCCAGTACTGGGAAACACCCATACACACTTCTAACCATTCATTCATTCTTTTTTCTTCGGCTTAGTCCCTTATTTATCAGGGATCACCACAGAGGAATGAACCGCCAACTATTCCAACATATGTTTTACACAGTGGGTACCCTTCCAGCTGCAACCCAGTACTGGGAAACACCCATACACACTTCTAACCATTCATTCATTCATTTTTCTTCGGCTTAGTCCCTTATTTATCAGGCGTCACCTCAGCGGAATGAATCGCCAACTATTCCAACATATGTTTTACACAGTGGGTACCCTTCCAGCTGCAACCCAGTACTGGGAAACACCCATACACACTTCTAACCATTCATTCATTCACTTTTCTTCGGCTTAGTCCCTTATTTATCAGGGGTCACCACAGCGGAATGAATCGCCAACTATTCCAACATATGTTTTACACAGTGGGTACCCTTACAGCTGCAACCCAATTCTGGGAAACACCCATACACACTTCTAACCATTCATTCATTTTTCTTCGGCTTAATCCCTTATTTACCAGGGGTCACCACAGCGGAATGAACCGCCAACTATTCCAACATATGTTTTACACAGTGGGTACCCTTCCAGCTGCAACCCAGTACTGGGAAACACCCATACACACTTCTAACCATTCATTCATTCATTTTTCTTCGGCTTTGTCCCTTATTTATCAGGCGTCACCTCAGCGGAATGAATCGCCAACTATTCCAACATATGTTTTACACAGTGGGTACCCTTCCAGCTGCAACCCAGTACTGGGAAACACCCATACACACTTCTAACCATTCATTCATTCACTTTTCTTCGGCTTAGTCCCTTATTTATTAGGGGTCACCACAGCGGAATGAATCGCCAACTATTCCAACATGTTTTACACAGTGGGTACCCTTCCAGCTGCAACCCAGTACTGGGAAACACCCATAAACACTCATTCACACACACTCATACACTATGACCAATTTTTAGTTAAATAATTTTCCTTTGGCTTAGTCCCCTTATTGATCAGGGGTCGCCACAGCAGAATGAACCACCAACTATTCCAGCATATGTTTTACACAGCGGACACCCTTCCAGCTGCAACCCAGTACTGGGAAACCCATACACACTCTTTCTTACACACACACTCATAGAGTACGGCCAATTTTTCATTCATTCATTTTCCTTCTGCTTAGTCCCTTTAGTCGCCCCAGTGGAATGAACCGCCAACTTATCCAGCATTTGTTTTATGCAGTGACCTTCTTGCTGTGAGGTGACAGTGCTAACCACTGAGCCTCCGTGCCGCCCTTTTCCATACAGAGTGAAATATTTAAATATATTTGTGTGCGTCTGTGTGTGTGTGAGTGTGTGCATTTGTATGTGTGTGTGTGTGTGTGTCTGTGCACATGTGGGTGCGTGTGTAAATGTTTGTGCATATGTGTGCTACGTGTTAGTATGTTTGTATGTGCATATGTGGTCGTGTGCGCGTGTCCATGTAAGTGCATGTGTGTGTGCATGTAAATGTGTGTGCGTGTGCACATGTGTGAGTGTGTGTGTGTGCATTTGTGTGCGTGTGTGTGTGCATGTTTGTATATATGTGTATCTGTGTGCGTATGTGCATGTGTGTGAGGGCATGTCTGTGTGAGTGCATTTGCTTGCGTGTGTGTGTGCATGTGTTTGTGCGTGTGTATGTGTGTGTATGTCTGTCTCAGTGTGTCATTGTGTCATGTGTGTGCATGTAAATGTGTGTGCGTGTGCACATGTGTGAGTGCATGTGTGTGTATGCGCATTTGCTTGTGTATGTGTGTGTGTGCATGTTCGTATATATGTGCATGTGTGTGAGTGCATGTGTGTGTGAGTACATTTGCTTGTGTGTGTGTGTGTGTGTGTGTCTGTCTCAGAGTGTCACTGCATTTTATCACTGCTGTTTCTCTGCTCTCAATATTAACAGGAAGCTTTCATTAACCTGAGGTCAGGCTTCATGTCCACTGGCACACACACACACACACACACACACACACACACACACACACACACACACACACACACACACACACACCAGTGTCATCTCTTCTGCTTCCCCTGATTAGCTCTTTTCTAGTGTGACTGCAGATTCACCCCAATAAAGCGACGGTGTTTCATTGATTAAACGCTCCTTCAAATGACCTGCAGTGTGTCTGGAAATACAGCTTTCCCCCTCGCTCAGGGACTTCAGTCTGAACTTTACTGAGGCCCTAAAGCAGATGAAGAGTGTGTGGGATTACAGTAATGTGCTGTGGATTTACTGTGTGTGTGTGTGTGTTTGCAGGCCTGGCTGACGGAGATTCACGAGTTCGCTCAGCAGAACGTGGTCATTATGCTGTTGGGTAATAAGGTGAGTGAAGGATGATGGGAAACGTATGATGCATCCTAATTTGCATACTACACATCCTAAATAGGGTTCGAATATGGAATTACTGTCTCCAATCATAGTGTGTTGAGCTGAGTATCCCAGAGTCAGCTGTATGGTTTAATATTTCCAAACTGCAGATGTTACTCTAATGGCTAATATTTGCCAGAATGCATTGCGATTTAGATGTGAATAGAACTACAAAAACGTGTTAAGAAACTACAAACATGGTTGATGCGCTATACAGACAGACTTTTGGTCTATATTAATATACTATAATAATATTAACGTGTTTATTTCATGTTTTCTGTGTTATATTTGATATGCAAGAACACTGTGAAGTATATTAATAATATCTGTATTATTATTATTTTTTATATTAATAATAAATAATAATTAATTTATTTTTATTTTAAAATTTGTTATTTATTTATTATAATTTATTTATTATTTATTATAAATTTATTATTTATTATAAATTAGTATTATTATTTTATTGTTGTTATTGTTATTGCTAGGATTAATATTACTGCTATTATTATTATTATTATTATTTAGTTTTGTTATTGTTATTATAATTATTATTGCTGCTATTATTATTATATTGTATTATTATTATTATTACTATTGTTGTTGTTGTTATTACTTCTTATTTATTATTACTACAATGTTGTTATTATTATTAATAAAAAATTATTGTTATTGTTATTATAATTAATATTTTATTACTACTATTTTTATTATTTTTTATCATCACTATTCTTATAATAATAATAATACAAATATTAATAATAATAATAATAAATATTATTATTATTATTACTATTATTACTACTATTTTATCATTTTAAAATTATTATTATCACTATTATTGTTTAATATTATTAATCATTGTTGTTTTTATTATTATTATTACTATTATTGTTGTTGTTATTGTTATAAATGCTATTATTGCCAATAATTTAATTATTATTACAAATTTTATATTATTAATATTATTATTACAAATTATTATTATTACAATTTTATCATCTTTATTATTAATATTGTTATTGTTATTATTAATATTATTATTGTTATTATTATTATTATAACACATTTATTATCATTACAGTTTTATTATTATTATTATTATTATTATTATTATTATTATTATCATGATTATTATTGTTGTTGTTGTTGTTGTTGTATTAAACACCTGAACCTGATATTGCATAACATTGTGCATGCATTCTTAATTGATATATCTTGCAAACAATGATCATAAATCAAACCAATGCATAATGCGTTGTTTATTGATTGATGTATTAATCAATGGAATGATTTATTTCAGGCTGATGCTACACATGAACGCATTGTGAAGAGGGAGGAGGGGGAGAAACTAGCCAAGGTTTGTTACATCAATGCACATAAACATGTATAAAAGAAAACAACAATAATTCTATGTCTGAATCCATTGAAATAACAAAAAATGCATGTTAAAAATGGGAAAACATCAATCATTGTTGTAGTATGTGGAGATTTCACTGATGCATGAGCGTTCAGTGTTTCAGTCACATTCACAATTCTTGAATTAATACTAATATATGCAAATCGCTAACAATGTTTAGCATCTTTTATTGTTTTGTGCAGCTGCTTCTTTTAACCCTCATCATGTATTCAGCTCTGTTTGGACTGGGGAGATATCTAAAAATAAACGAAAACTGAACTGTTATTGGTAAAATGTATTAAATGGGGTAAATGCACTAATAATAAATATAAAGTAAATATAAAAGTATAAGGTAAATATAAAAATTTATTATTTTATATTTTTATATTAAATGTATTTTTTATTTTAGTTTGTCTGCTCATGAATTCAGAAAAATAAGCTCTAAAATTTAATTTAATTTAATTTAATTTAATTTAATTTAATGTGATTAAATTTAATGTGATTTAATTTAATTTAATTTAATTTAATTTAATTTAATTTAATTTAATTTATTTAATTTAATTTAATGTAATTTAATTTAATTTAATTTAATTCACAATTTTTGTTTATTTTTAATTGAACTTAATTTAATATTTATTAACTTATTTTGTTTTATTTTATTTTGCTTTATTTGTGTATTTTAGAGTTTAACTTAATTTAATATTTAGTAATTTATTTTGTTTTATTTTGCTTTGCTTTTTTATTTATTGCATAATTTAGGTTAATTTAATATTCATTAATTTATTTTATTTTATTTTGCATTATTCATTATTTTTTCATTTAATTTAAGTGCATTTTTTGTAATTTATTTTGTTTTATTTTATTTTGCTTTGCTTTTTTAAACATTTATATTTACTATTTAATTTAATTTAGTTTTATTTGTTTATTTTTTTTTTACAAATTTTATTTTATCATATTAGTATTTTCTCGTTATTTATTTTATTATTTTACCTAATTTTATGTGCAAGTTTGACTCATTTATTTTATGCATTAACTCAGTTTCCCAAACCAGTGGAAAGACACATATAAATACCTTTTAATTTTTTTATGCATACATCATGTAAACAAAAACATTTCCACTGATTCTGCAGTTTAATTAAGCTTACAAATTGCATATATTGTATAAATTGTGTGTCTCTCTGTGTGTTCAGGAGTTTGGCGTTCCCTTCATGGAGACCAGTGCTAAAACAGGCCTGAATGTGGAGTTGGCCTTCACTGCGGTTGCCAAGTACGTCAGTCATTTACACAGTTTCCCCCCTACACTTTCTGTTCTAAAAATGGGAGATTAGATGATTATAGCTGCTAAATGCATGTGAAAGGAGCAGACTCACACTGTCAGCTGAAAGCATGATCAAATTAACCCAAATATCTAATAAAGCAGCATGTGGGAGACGATGATGATGACGTATTTCCATAATCAGGACATCACAGAGCGGATATATGAACTGCTTTATCCTCATTGAGAAAAACAACAGGCTGCAGACACAGACTAAACACATTTTCTGCCAATTTTGCATTGCATGTTAGTGCAGCATCTAATATAACACAATATGCATTCATCATTTTGGTATCACTTTATTTTCATGGTCCCTTTAGTACATTTTGTTGATTATAAGTTACATTGAAACTATATTGCAACTGATTCTCATTAGAGATTTAGTAGACTGTAAGGTTGGGGTTGGGGTTGGGGTTAGGGTTGGCATGTAGCTGCAAAATTTCCTATAGTCAGTTAAATGTCTGCTGGTGGAGCATTGTCAGCAGATATTAAGCAAAGAGTCTAATACTCTAATGAGAATTAGTTGGCATGTAGATGCAATGTAATCAACAAAAATAATACTTATTCTTATTATAATTACTATTTTTATTATTTGTATATTATTTGTATGTTATTATTATTAATATTATTATTATTATTATTGCTATTTTATTATTATTATTATTATTATTAGGGGTTCGAGCGCGAAGCGCTGAAACCCTATTGTTTTTGTAAGAATTTTTATTATTATTATTATTATTATTATTATTATTATTATTATTATTATTTTACTTCTGCCATAATCACTATTGCCCAGGCCAAACCGTAAGGCCTATTGGCTTCAAACTTGGTCAGATGGTAGTACTCCTCACCGCTACTCAGATCCAAAGGCTCGTCAAAATCGGGCCATAGGTGGCGCTACAGCGCTAAAAACAAAAAAAATTTAGTAATTTGGCCGCCATTTCTAAACCGTTTGTCGTAGGCTCAAAAACTTTACATATTTGGAATCCTTGGTTCAGCCCGAACAAAAGTGGAGTGACTCAGATTTTCTCTACGACGCACCGTTTTTCCGCTACATCGCGATTTGTCCGACACCTACTTTTGCGAACTAGTCCTAGGGTTTTTACCCAATCTGAACCAAACCAGTGTAGAAATGTTCTCTGGACACTGAATAGCAAAAGTTATTGAAAGAAAGTTGAAATGTTGATTTCACGCGAAACCGTACGCAAAAATGTAACATGCTAATGTAAGCTAAAAGCTAATTGTAGCTGTAACTTTTGAACGGATTGAGATATCTTCATCAAACTTGGTAAACAAATGTATAAGGTCAATTTGAGGTGACACTGCAAAACCCGCAAATTTTGGCCACATGGTGGCGCTAAAAAGCTTAAAAAACATAAAAATTACTCTAACCTCACAACAATTTGTCCAATCAGCTTGAAATTTGGCATGCAGTGTCTTTGTCTAACGTGTCATGACATACTATAAGGACATTGGCATATCTCAAAAAACATGGCCGCCATTAGCCAATTAAGATTAAACAACCATTAAACTAGGTTAACGATGAGTGATCGGAACGAAACTCGGTGGGCATGTTCGACTCATGGTCTTAGAGGTCTGTAAGAATTTTGAAAGAAATCCGCCACTAGGGGGCGATTTTGGTTTTTTTGAGAATGTAATTGATTGGTTATTACATAAAGTTTTGCACAGCCACACAAAATACATATCATATGATAGGCCTGCTCATACCGAACAGTCTGACACTAAAACCACTGATGTCACTCAATCTTTTTATTAAATATTAATTAATATATGAAAAACCTACTTTTGCGAACTAGTCCCTGGTTTTTCGCTCAATCACCACGAAACCAGTGTTGTATGAATCTCTGAACTGAGCAGATCAATAGTTATTGAAATGAGTTGAACTTTCCTCTTTTGGCAGCTATAAATGGCTCATTTACAAAAGGGGTGTGTCTTATATTGACCTAAATGCATGTAAATGCATAAGGAAAACTCAAAACTTCGTGAAATCAGGTATGCCCATCTGAGATGTGATTTTTAACAAGCATGCAACATTTTGTGAAGATAGGTCAATAGGTGGCGCTATAACAGTAGAAAAGGTCTCAAAAACACTGATTTCCATTGCTATTTGACCATAATTTGTATAATATGTGTTTATTGTAGACAGCTTTTCACAAATATACTTAATCTGACATATTATATGATAGGCCTGCACATTCTGATCACTTTGGCATGAAATCCACTGCTGTAACTCAGACCATCCATTTATTATTCACCATTATTTCAAACAATACTTTTAGGAACTCGTCCCTGCTTTTTTGCTCAAATTGAACAAAATCAATGTTGTACAAATGTCTGCACTGTCTAAATCAGTAATTATGAAAAACAATTGAACTTTTGTGCAAAAATGAGCTTGATATATTTATCTGAAGAGCACAGTGTGTTCATATGCTTCCACAAAGGATCTAAACATGCATTACTAATATAAACCACTAGATGACAGCACAAGACCTCATAATGTTGGTTTAAAGTCACTAAATGTCCATTAAAGATCATTCTGAATCACATCTTGACATGGCATAAACTCTGTTATTGCATTTAAAAGCTGATTTAGTCCCAGGTTACCACTTCATTTATGTAGGCTTTATATTTTTACCATTTATTACATTACGTCATGGATTTCTTTAGGGTCAGCCTTAAATGTTGGGTTGTCCTACATCTAAATTGCCTAAATGGCAATTAGTTTGCCAAATGCTCGAACCCCGTTAATCGCCGCTTGCGGCTATATTTATTATTATTATTATTATTGCTATTTTATTATTATTATTATTATTATTATTATTATGAATATTTGATTATTATTATTATTATCATTATTATTATTATTATTATTATTATTATTATTATTATGAATATTTGATTATTATTATCACTATTATTATTGTTGTTGTTGTTATTATTATCATCATCATCATCATTATTATTGTTGTTTGTATTATAATTAATATTAATATTAGTAGTAATATTGTTATAATTACTATTATTGTTATTTTTATTAAACAATTATTATTATTATTGTTGTTGTTGACATTGTTATTGTTATTATTCTAATTATTATTAGCATTATTATTAATAATAAAGTTTATATATATATATATATATATATATATATATATATATATATATATATATATATATATATATATATATATATAATATTGTTATAATTACTATAATTGTTATTATTATTAAACATGTATTATTATTATTATTATTATTATTATTCGATATTATTATTATTATTGACATTATTGTTTTATTATTATAAATAATAATAATAATTATAATTAAATAAAAGGGAACATCTAAATAAATACCATAATTTTAAATATGTTTATCTTTTTTTCAAGTCATATATATTCACAAATGCTGCTTTTTTTAAAATAAGTTCAAATATTACAAATATTGCAGTTCAAATTTAATATGCTGGTGATCAATTGATGATCAATAAATATACGATTTTTTGAGCTTAATTATTGTTTATGATTCTGCCATATCGACTAACCATTTTTTAATGCAAAAATCACTTTTATAAAGCGTTTAAACACCAGTGTGTGAATATATCCAGCCTCTAATCATAAATTAATTGTATTTATTATAATTTGACTTTTTCCCAGAGATGGGTTGCGGCTGGAAGGGCATCCACTGCGTAAAAACGTGCTGGATAAGTTGGCGGTTCATTCTGCTGTGGCGGATTAATAAAGGGACTAAACTGAAAAGAAAATCAATGAATGAAGGAATGAATAATCAGACTTGATGAATGAAACACTCGTCTGCGTCTGTCCAGGGGTTGAGGGGGGAGGTTGTGTTGCGGACGAAAAAGAGGAGAGGGTGGGGGCTGTGATGGTGTCCCGGACGAAAGTGAGGAGTGGGAGAGTGGGGGGAGGGGGGTCGCATACGAAAGTGAAGGGGGGGTGGATGGGGGGGATGGGTCCGTAGACGAAAGTGAAGAGCTGGGGGGTGGGTATGTGGGGATTCACGAGGGTGGGGGGTGTTGTCATGGTCGAAAGTGAAGAGCAGGGCAGGACACACATATGACATCTGCCACTATGCTAATGCATAGGAGTTTGTAGCTACACCCTCTATTAAAAAAAAACGCAATCTCATTTGCATTTAAAGCGACAGTCACCAAAACACCACAATTATTGTCAAAGCCTAAAGGGTTTTTTCAGAGAGCTATAAAAGATTATCTGTGTGCTATTTTGGGCTGAAACTCCACACTCTTGACACTTATTTTATTATATCTCATCAGATACTGATTTTACATCTTGTAAAAAGGGCATAATAGGTCACCTTTATATAAAGAGCTTGCAGGGTAGTAGATTTCCACTCCATCAAGATCACCTACGCATGTGTTTTCAGCTGTTTTTCTTGTCTCCGTCTCTCAGGGAACTGAAGCACAGGGAGTTAAAGGAACCAAACGAGCCCAAGTTTCAGCTGCAGGAGTACGTGAACAAGGAGATGAAGGGAGTCGGGTGCTGTCGCTCATAAAAGCACCGTCATGTGTATATGTGTGTGTGTGTGTTTTTACACTCTCATCCTCTCCTCCTGCAGAGATGCGATGTCTGTCAGATATGCTGAGGCTCTGGGGACTCTTATTTTGTAATACTGCATTCATTGTTTTGACCTGCATGCACTTCAAAGCTCGCAGACAATATAAGGACGACATAAAACAAGGCTGTTATTGATGATTACTCCTAAATATTAGCCATCCTGTATACACCCCCCCACCATTTCTATTTAACTGACATGTTCAAGATATAGATATTTGATACTAGATACTAGATATTAGACTAGTATTCAGCTTAAAGTGACATGTAAAGGCTTCACTAGGGTAATTAGGGTAAAGTTAGGGTAGTTAGGCAAGTCATTGTATAACAGAGGTTTGTTCTGAAGACAATCCAACACTAATATTGCTAATAATAGGGGGCTAATAATATTGACCTTAAAATGGCTTTAAAATAATTAATAACTGCTTTTATTCTAGCTGAAATAAAACAAATAAGACTTTCTCCAGAACAACAAAAATTATAGGAAATGCTGCGAAAAATTCTGTCCGAACCCAACTCTATTCATTTATTTGACTCTAAATCAAATAATATTATTTAAATAATAATAATATTAATATTATTTAAATAATATTTCGCTAAAGAATCAATAGTTTTAAAAACGGTGCACTTTTAAATTTAAACCTCAGCTGGGTGTTTTCATTCACTTAGAGCTGTGTTACACACTACACGAAGGTCATTTTCAAAAACCCATAATAGAGGCTCTTTAACTGATTATATTTTAAGTACATTACAGCAGCCATGCCGTAAAAGGAACCGTATAAAAATGAACATGTTCACCGGAAGTCTATCGGTACACTGTAAAAAATGTTACTGTAATTTTTCACAGTAAATTTCAGTAGTATCACTTTACAGGGTTTGACTGTAAGTTCTCACAGTAGCGCGTTGTATTCATCGTTTTATTGTGAAATTAAGGCAGCATAATTACAGCAGATTACTGTAAACAGGTTATATCTTTTGGATGTTAGTTATAAGAATTCAAACTCTTTGTATTTCATTCAGCATTGACATTAATACGAATGAACATTCATGCTTGTATCGGCACTTTATTGATATAGAAAAACAGTTAGAAATAACAGAACGTTATTGCAGCCCCAAAAACAATTTGCTTACGTCAGGGGTGTCCAAACTTTTTGTGCCGAGGGCCAGATGCAAAAAAAAAAAAAAAAAACATTGTCCCGGGCCAAATTGTACATACATCACACAGACACGCATATATATATATATATATATATATGTGTGTGTGTGTGTATGTATGTATGTATGTATGTGTGTGTGTGTGTGTGTGTGTGTGTGTGTTTGTGTATATATATATATATATATGTATGTATATATATGTATGTATGTATATATATATATATATATATATATATATATATATATATATATATATATATATATATATATATATATATATATATTTGTGTGTGTGTGTGTGTATATGTATATATATATATATATATATATATGTATATATATATATATATATATATATATATATATATGTGTGTGTGTGTGTGTGTGTGTGTGTGTGTGTGTGTGTGTGTGTGTGTGTGTGTATATATATATATGTATATATATTTATGTATATATATATATATATATGTGTGTGTGTGTGTGTGTGTGTGTGTGTGTGTGTGTGTGTGTGTGTGTGTGTGTGTGTGTGTGTGTATATATATATATATCATGCTTTTCTTACTTAGATTTTTTTCTCGTTTCGAGTCCAAATATTTAAAAATTCTCAAATCAAGAAACATTTTCTAGACAAGCAAAAAATATTGTCCTGTTTTGAAAAATAATATGCTAATATTAATTAATACTGATTAAATAATACTGATTGCGGGCGCAGATGGCCCGCGGGCCGTAGTTTGGACACCCTTGGCGTACGTCTTCAAAAATAGCTTGAAAGAAAATCATCCTGTTTTGAAACGACATGAATGTTTTTGGGCGCACTGCACCTAAATTTAGTTTTATAAGGTTAATATGGAAATATGAGATCATTTAATGAACATAACTTTGTGCTTAAAAACACAATAAGTGAAGTTTATTCATAAACTAATTTCGAGAGGATCACGTGTTTATAATTTATCACGGCCGGTCTCGTATTTGCTAATCACCATCTTCCAATCATATGAGCCCTACGCTACTATAAATAACCACAGTTTCCAGTCCATTGTATCTTCGTTTGGAAGAAACCCCCCTTCCTCCCCCATTCTGCTCTAATTGGGCGGCACGGCGGCCCAGTGGTTAGCACTGTGAGCCCCACAGCAAGAACACTGCCGATTGTGGTCCCGCCAGGCCGGTAGGCGTTTCAGTGAGGAGTTTGTATATTCTCCTCGTGTCCGCGTGGGTTTTCCCCGGGTTCTCCAGTTTCCTCCCAACATCCAAAGATATACAACATGCATAACAATCAAGCACATGTCTAGCCCCTTTTCTCATGTGTTCCCTTAGCTACCGCAGCCGGGGAGTTCTGAGATCCCCCGAGCTCAGGCTCCCCTCTCGCTCTGCCAACAGGAGGAAGCCCCGGGCTCGAGGATCCCTTGAGCTCGGGGCTCTCTCCCGGGACAGCATGCCAAACAAGCTTTTGATAGACCATCAGCTAAGTGTGAACTCTTGAAACTGGAATAAAGGTAATTGATTCATAAAAACAAACACTGTTAAACACCCACAGTGATTTCAAAGTCAGGGTAAATGTCAGAATGAGTAGCCGAGGAAAGCCTGCTTCACAGTCAAATATAGTTAATTCTACAAGATAATACTGTTAAATCACAGTAATGGACTTTACTACTCTGATGTTACACAATATGGCTGTGATTTCACTGTTAATGTACCAAAATCTAAATAAACTACTGTGAACCACAAATCAAATACAGTATTTTACTGTGAAAGTAATGCAATTATTATCCAGTAATTTACTGTGAGTTTAAGGTCAAATCTTTTACAGTGTAAGGGAGCAAAACACTAGCTGTGCATATACAGTAGCCCGATATCTCATGACCAAAACAAACTTCCATAATGAAAATGTTCTGTAATTGATTGACTTGTACACATTGTATTGCTGTAACTTAACTTATCTGTCTTGTTTTCTCATTTAAACACTGCTTGTGATGCTTCTAGCATGCATTTGTCATCTTTATATTAACTTCCTACTTCAATGCATTCTCTGTTGTGTCTTTTTAAAGTTTAATGTGCATCAAAAAACATCCCATAATACTCTAAAATCCAAAGCTGACCTGATCATCGCATATTAAATGTTTCAACGCACTGTTTATGGAAAGTTTATGCACATCTGTCATCAAGTCATCAAACACAACCCCCCATGAAAGATGAATGTATGTAATGTAATGTACATATGAAGACTATCATATGGCACTTACAGACGGCAGTTTGCGTATATATATATATATTACTGATGTTTCGTTAAATGCCTTTCAATTTAATATCGTCCTGTACTTTGGATAAGCTTTAAACTAGAAATTAGTTGCTTTAAGTGTTCAAAATGTGCCAGAATTTAACAACACTGTGTTATTGTCATGGAACTATGCGTACTGTGGATTATTATGATATCGTGCTGTATATACTGAAGAGTACTATGCCTTTTGCACTTGTTCTCGTGTGGTTTTTCTGTCGTCAATTTGTTGTTTTTGTGTTTTTATATCATCCGAAAGAGCATTATATAGCCTGAAATGAATATTTTGTTGGATAATTTGTACCGATGATGTGCCATTTTTAGAATTTTAACAACGGATCAGCTAATGTAAATAAGTCCAACTCAATATTAGTGAAGAAAATAGGCAATCAAGCAATGATATACATGATTTTTCTATCTCAAAGTGTTTAAGACCTTCACAATGTTGTTTTTTTCCAAGGTTTTTATGTAATTCTTTAAATGTAGTGTATTCTCAACAATAAATCAGACAGTGAAGTGAATTCTGTCTCGGTTTTATGATCTAACAGCGACCCCTGCTGAACAAAACATCATATTACAGCACACATGAAGAAATACTACATTCGTTAATTTCCCTTCAACTTAGTTACTTTATTTATAAGGGGTCACCACAGCGGAATGAACCACCAACTATAATGATGCCTTTACAGCCGCAACCTAGTACTGGGAAACACCCATACACACACAATTTATTTGACCCGATTCCCCTATAGCGCATGTTTTGGACTATGGGGAAACCAGAGCACCCAGAGGAAACCCACGCCAACATGGGGAGAACATGCAAACTCCACACAGGAACACTAACCCACTGTACTCATATGGCCTCCACAGCCACCAGAGCTGAATCCAATAGAGCAGCTTTGGGATGTGGTGGAACGGGAGATTGGCATCATGGATGTGCAGCCGACAAATCTGCAGCAACTGTGTGATGCTGTCATGCCAATATGGAGAAAAATCTCTGAGGAATATTTCCAGTAGCTTGTTGAATCTATGATACGAAGGATTAAGGCAGTTCTGAAGGCAAAAGTGGTCCAACCTGGTACTAGGTGTACCTAATAAAGTGGCCGGTGAGTGTATATTATAGTATTTTATATAAAATATATATAAAAACTATATTGTACAAATATTTATTAGTATATTGTAGTTAAATATATATATATATGTATGTAGTTTTATATATATATATATATATATATATATATATGGAGTTTAGATGCACAATCCTGTACATGCCGTCTGAAATTTCCTTTAAAAATGATGTTTTTTATTAGGCTCCTGTGTGTAGGTTCAATAATTTCACTTTTATGGCAAAGAGTGTTTTTTTCATGGTCTTCAAAGTGAAATAACTCAACATAAACAAAGGAGTCCAAAAATAATGCTCATTTTCTATGGAAATTTCAGCTGGCACTTTAAGGTTTTTGCATCTGAACTCTTCATATATATATATATATATATATATATATATATATATATATATATATATATATATATATATATATATATATATATATATACATACATATACATGCAAAAGAATAAATAAATCATTTATATATATATATATATATATATATATATATATATATACATACATATATATACATGCAAAAGAATAAATAAATCATTTATATATATAAATATATATATATATATATATATATATACATACATATATATACATGCAAAACAATAAATAAATCATTATATATATATATATATATATATATATATATATATATATATATATATATATATATATATATATATATATATATATATATATATATATACATACATATATATACATGCAAAACAATAAATAAATCATTTATATATACACATATATATATATATATATATATATATATATATATATATATATATATATATATATATATATATATATATATATATGATTTATTTATTCTTTTGCATGTTTGTTACACTTTAATGTTTCTAATGTTTCATCAATCAAATTTAAATATTCATAACATAAACACATTATGCAATTTTATTACTTAACATTATAAAGGGAAAACAAAACCCAACCAAACCCCTGTTAAGACACAACTCAAATCTGGTGAATCACACCTGAGCTCAGTTTCTCTAGCCACATCCAGGCCTGATTACTGCCACACCTGTTCACAATCAACAAATCACTTAAATAGGACCTGCCTGGGTGAGATCTACCGAAGAACACACATAGAGGTGCACAGTGGTTTATAATAGGAAAAGCTCAAAATGCACTGTGTTTTTATTGCAGAGAACTAGAATCTGTACAACATGTGATCTCGCAGATAATATTCAGTATAGAAAGAGAACAATTAAAGTATTTAAAAACAACATGACCATAAGTTATGTATTGGGTCTGCCTGGAACACATTCAACAGTTACACAATTTCTGAATGAAACCGCTTGCAAGAAGGATGTATGTTTATTATTTTTAAATGCAGTATATACACCCCAAAGATCACATCTCAGTCCAGTAGGTGGCAGTAATGCACACAGCTTGCAAGCTACCATTAAATATAACAGAAGAAGAGATCCACACATCTGGAAAAGATTATAAAGCAATTTTTAAAGACGACAGAGAATCGCAGCGAGAGACTTCATCTACAAATGGAAAGAACAAGGAACGGTGGAGAACCTTCCCAGGAGTGGGCAGCAGACTACTCTTGACGACTCTTCCAAGAGGACACAGAAGATCAACATCTAAACAACTGCCTCAGTTAAGGTGAGTGTTCATGACTCCCCCATAAGAAAGAAAAAGGGTTCGCATGGCAGAGATACAAGACAAAAATAACACAAAGAATTATTTCAGTAGCCACGTTAAGGAAAAGCTTCAATATTTAAAGTGCACATAGGATGACAATCCACTTTTGTGAGCGGTTTGGACAGAACTGTGTATAGGTATAGTGTATATATGTGTGTGTGTATACAGGGTGGGCCATTTATATGGATACACTTTAATAAAATGGAAATGGTTGGTGATATTAACATCCTGTTTGTGGCACATTAGTATATGTGAGAGGGCAAACTTTTCAAGATGGGTGGTGGCCATTTTGAAGTCGGCCAGCCTAGATTCAACGTTTGTTATTTCAATAGGAAGAGGGTCATGTGACACATCAAACTTATTGGGAATTTCACAAGAAGAACAATGGTGTGCTTAGTTTTAACGTAACTTTAATATTTTATGAGTTATTTACAAGTTTCTCACCATTTATAACATGTGTTCAATGTACTGCCCATTTTGTTGTATTATCAATGCAAGCCTCTTCTCCCGCTCTTCACACACTGATAGCAACACTGCAGGATGCCAGCATAGGCTTCCAGTATCCATAGTTTTAGGTGCTGCATATATATATATATATATATATATATATATATATATATATATATATATATATATATATATGAGTAGGGATGTACAATATTGTAAATACCGTCATACCCCAATAGTAGTTTTTTTTTCAATATTACCGTAGGCGCATGACTCAATAAAACAATATTTCTGAGAAAAGTTTGCTCAGGCGAATGAAGCGAACGGAAGGTAGCGGGAACTACAGTTCCCATCAGCCCAGGCGAAGCCATCATCCTTTGCTGTTTGTTGTCGCTACAGATCCAGTAATGCGGAAATGTAGTGTGCTGCTAGTAGTGGAGATAAAAAAGAGCTGGAAATGATTCAATCTAAAGCGGGTTTTAAATCGGATGTGTGGAAGCATTTCGGTTTCTTTCTAAAAAGATACGAAAAAGGAGAAAAGGTGACAGACAAAGAAAAACACAGTATGCAGGCACTGCCAGACTGTGGTGAAATATAAGTCGGGGAATACGACTAAAGACAGTCATGGGGGCTGCAGAACACAGCACACTGTTCAGATTGATGCAGACATTGACTTGTACCACAAAGAGACCTCTATCTCACTCATGGCTTGTCCTCTCAAGTGGGGGAAAGACAATGCACAACGTTACCCACTGCTGTCAATCTTGGGTAAATCATATCTCTCTGTCCCAGAAACCTCAGACCCAAATGAGAGGGGTTTATTCTGTTGCAGGGGACATGCCCAGACACCCCAGCTTTTACCAGATTATATTTATATGATCATTTTCCTTAAAAACCCATCTCTATCTGAGTGAGTGAGTGAGTGATTAAATGTTGAATGTGATGAGTTTTAAACAATACTAAATTAAAACTTTATTTTTTTATATGGTTTAACAGTTTTTTGTTATTAAAATTGAAAAACTTAAGCTCCTGTTTGGAATCTTCCAGATAGATGGCTAATTTGTTTGTCATTGATATGTTCAGTGCTAAGGTAAATAAACACTTTTGGCACTTTTTTCGAGTCTTTTCATTAGTTTTGCTTTTCCTGTAAATTATTCAATAAATACTGTACCGTGCCATTCACACCGAGGTATTATCGTACCGTGAAATTCTGATACCGTAACATCCCTAATATAGAGACACAATATTAAGCAATTTAAGTTACTTCGTAGACAAAATAGCAATTGGCAAAGTCATTTAAATACATTTTCTTTTGAAGTAACTCACTGGTTTGCTGTCCTGGTGAATGTCAGTGGTCCACTCATGTCACGGTCAACTCACCTTTACCTGCAAAAACACTCCTGTGTGTGTGTGTGTGTGTGTGTGTGTGTTCTGACGTCAGCGCAGGGATGTTTTCCTCTGTTTGTGTTGGATATAAACACACTGAGGGTTTGCTGACCGCACGTCACGCTTGATCTGCTCTTCATCGGGTCAGGTTGTCTGACTGAAGTTTAGTTTAATCTTTATATTTCAGATCCTGCTCCTTCAGCCCGGAGGAATGCAGGACATTGTTGTTGTTATTAAATGACGGCAGATGTTCATGGGGAGTTTTGTATGATTGTTCTCCTCGCTCTGCGGTGAAAGGAAGAATTTTAATTGCATATTGATGATTTATTTTTAGATGTTCTTTTTACGTTTTTTTTTTTTTTTTTTTTTGACTTTAGACTTTCTCCCCGTGTTGTTGTGGGTTTCCTCCCGGTGCTCTGGTTTCCCCCACAAGTCCAAACTCATGCGCTAGGGGAATGGATGATCTAAATTGGCCGTTGTTGTGTGTGTGTGTGTGTGTGTGTGTGTGTGTGTGTGTGTGTGTGTGTGTGTGTGTGTGTGTGTGTGTGTGTGTGTGTGTGTGTGAGAAATAAGTGTGTATGGGTGTTTCCCATTACTGGGTTGCAGCTTGAAGGGCATCCGCTGTGTAAAACATATGCTGGAATAGTTGGGGTTCAATCCACTGTGGCGACACCTTGTGAATAAATGGTCTAAGCTGAAGGAAAGTGAATAAACTATTGATATTTATTTATTGTATTTTATTTATTTATTTATTTATATATATTTGCATTTTATTTATTTGTTTTATTGCATTTTATGTATTTGTTTTATTTATTGCATTTTGTTTATTTATATTGCATTTAATTAATTAATTAATTAATTAATAAAGAAATAATAAAATGCAACAAATAAATGCATTAATTAATGTATTTATTTGTTGCATTTTACTATTTATTGCATTTTATTAATTTGTTTTGTTTATTTATTGCATTTTATTTGTTTTATTTATTGCATTTTATTATTTATTTATTGCATTTTATTAATTTGTTTTGTTTATTTATTGCATTTTATTTGTTTTATTTATTGCATTTTATTATTTATTTATCGCATTTTATTTATTTATCACATTTTATTTATTAATTCATTTTGATTTGTTTATTTATTGCATTTTTTAAATTTATTTATTAATTGGTGGTTAGCATCATGGCCTCACAGCAAGAAGGTCACTGTTTTGAGTCCCAGCTGCATCAGTTCGCATGTCTGTGTGGAGTTTGCATGTTCTCCCCGTGTTGGCGTGTGTTTCCTCTGGGTGCTCCTGTTTCCCCAGTCCAAACACATGCACTATAGGGGAAATTGATGAACTAAATTGACCGTATTGTATGAGTGTGTATGGGTGTTTCCCAGTACTGGTTGTAGCTGGAAGGGCATCCGCTGCTTAAAACGTATGCTGGAATAGTTGGGGTTCAATCTGCTGTGGATACCCCTCGTGAATAAATGGACTAAGCTGAAGGAAAGTGAATGAATGATTGATGGAGGTTAGTTGGTGACTGATATTGTGAGTTTGTGGGAATAATGTTTTTCAGCTGATTATAAACCATATCAATCACACTGAACAATAAGGTAATTGTAAACTAGTTCAATATGTTGCACCAGTTTATACGGTATATAAAAGAGTACAGTAGTTAGTGGTAATGCAATGTTTCCTATTAAACACATGAGGGCACTATCTCACCTGTTTACTCAATAAAACATCCAGAAAAACTGCATAAATGTGTCTACAAACAAATATTAATTTTCCTTCAGCTTAGCCCCTTCATTCATTAAGGGTCGTCACAGTGGAATGAACCGCCAACTATTCCAACGTATGTTTTACACAGCGGATGATCTTCCAGCTGCAACCCAGTACTGGGAAACACCCATACACACATGTTTGAATTGTGGGGGAAACCGGAGAACCCTGAGGAAACCCACACCAACACATGCAACCCAAAGCCCAAATTTGGCATAAAACTAGCATAGCAGGCATTTATCTGGCACTGGCAAACAGCATGTGGGCCAAACAAGGCCTGGGTTTGGCAGAGGTGGCACCGTCTTCAGAGCGGAAGTTTTTATTTTTATTTACTTTTTTTACATTTTTCCAATCAGGTAACTTGTTTGTTTGTTTATTGCATTTTATTTATTTGTTTATTTATTTATTGCATTTTATTTATTTATTTATTGATTTGTTTATTAATTGCATTTTATTTATTTATTACATTTTATTTATTGCATTTTATTTATTTGTTTATTTATTGTATTTATTTGTTTATTGCATTTTGTTTTTATTTGTTTGTTTGTTTGTTTGTTTGTTTGTTTCATTTTCTTGTTTATTTAATTTATTAATTTGCTTATTTTTTTGCATTTTATTTATTTATTGTATTTTATTGTTTATTTATTGAATTGAGTTTATTAATTTAATAATTTATTTGTTTATTTACTGCATTTTATTATTTATTTATTGCATTTTATTTATTTATTTATTCATCTATTAATTGCATTTTATTTGTTTATTTATTTATTGCATTTTATAATTTTATTTATTGCATTTTATTTATTTATTTCACAGAGGTGGCACACATGATTTGGGCCAGATGTTAAAAACTGATATGTGGGCCGCGTGAGTTTGGCCTGTCTTGACCCACATTTAAAATTCACTAAAATAATTTTTGAGTAAAGAAAAAAGTTTTACCACTTTGAGAAAAGGTGTGTCCATAGTGTGCCTAAAGTGCAATGCTTCATGGGTTTATCAATGTCATTACAATCGTGACACACCAACCTATCTGGCCCAGTTCAGGCCCAGTTATGAGTTATTAACTTGGCTGAGACTTGGCCCAGATATCCGTGTTTGGCCCTTGTCTGGAAGCCAGATTCGGTCCAGTCATCTACCGTAATTCACTGCGGCATGTGGGCCAAGCAAAACCTGATTGTGTGGGCCAGAGAAATTTTGCTATGTGGGAAAGAACATG
>NC_141032.1:1452500-1480000 GCF_052040795.2 Danio rerio
CAAGCCATCCTAACGCACAACTCTATAAACAAGTGCATCTGTAAGTAGGTTTCAGGTGCTGTCCATTGGCATATGATGAATATAAATAGAGGTTTCTATGGCTACTTCTGTGGGCGGACTGATTCCAGCGGTGTAAGGTTTTGTTGCATTGCCCCCATAGTTACACTGTAAAAATATCAGTTAATGAACAATTTCCGTATTTAGTGATTCACAAGTGTTTATTTCTGGATGTGAATTGCATTATGGGATGTCGATCTCTGCTCTGTCGACGTTTGATGTTGAAAATTAAACTTTACAGTTTAACAAAGTGACTTTAATTGACTTCTTAGGAGTTTTGAAATAATATAAAGTATAAAAGATATAATACCTAGGGAAATGAGGGTGTAAAAACTGCTGCAGATTAGGACAAGGTTTTTGTAGTGTAATATATAACACAAACCCAGACAATTTAGCACTTAAAACTATTAAAAGTCACTTTTACACAACTTCTCAAGGTTAAAAGATGGTGGTAGAAAGATTAAGGTCCCATAATGCAATTCAAAAGCAGAAATAAACAATAAAAATTATTAAAAACATCATAAAACACAGAAAACTCCTAATTTAAGGATAATTTTTACAGTCTATGATGAAGTTTCTTCTTTGCTTTTGGACTCAGACTTGTTTTTCTTTCAGACAAGCTGCCGTACTATTTTCACCCTAATGCCTTCAGGGGAAATGCAATAAAGGGAATACTGTTGTGTTACATAAGCGGCTGAAAACACGTAGGAAAGCACAAGAAATGTTGTCAACATCGTTAGGTGACAAAAATGCAGTTCTAGACTTGATAAAGTTAAGACTCGCTTTAATGTTGGTGTGGGAAAGTCAGAACAGCTTAAAGGTTTAAAGATGTTCAGCTCGAAGCAATCTGGATAGATGATAGATAGATAGATAGATAGATAGATAGATAGATAGATAGATAGATAGATAGATAGATAGATAGATAGATAGATAGATAGATAGATAGATAGATAGATAGATAGATAGATAGAACCATGTTTACCACAACGGTATCATGAATTAGCATGTTACAACCATGTTTAACACCGTGGTAGCATAAATTAGCATGTTACAACCATGTTTACCACAACGGTAGCATGAATTAGCATGTTAAAACCATGTTTACCACAACAGTAGCATGAATTAGCATGTTACAACCATGTTTACCACAACGGTATCATGAATTAGCATGTTACTACCATGTTTAACACAGCGGTATCATGAATTAGCATGTTACAACCATGTTTAACACAGCGGTAGCATAAATTAGCATGTTACAACCATGTTTACCACAACGGTATCATGAATTAGCATGTTACAACCATGTTTACCACAACGGTATCATGAATAAGCATGTTACAACCATGTTTAACACAATGGTAGCATAAATTAGCTTGTTACAACCTTGTTTAACACAAGGGTAGCATAAATTGGCTTGTTACAACCATGTATACCACAACAGCAGCATTAATTAGCATGTTACAATCATGTTTACCACAGCGGTAGCATGAATTAGCATGTTACAACCATGTTTCCCACAGCGGTAGCATGAATTAGCATGTTACAACCATGTTTAACACAACAGTAGCATTAATTAGCTTGTTACAACCTTGTTTACCACATTGGCAGCATTAATTAGCTTGTTACTACCATGTTTACCACAGCGGTAGCATGAATTAGCTTGTTACAACCATGTTTAACACAATGGTAGCATAAATTAGCTTGTTACAACCTTGTTTAACACAAGGGTAGCATAAATTGGCTTGTTACAACCATGTTTACCACAACAGCAGCATTAATTAGCATGTTACAACCATGATTACCACAGCGGTAGCATGAATTAGCATGTTACAACCATGTTTCCCACAGCGGTAGCATGAATTAGCATGTTACAACCATGTTTAACACAACAGTAGCATTAATTAGCTTGTTACAACCTTGTTTACCACATTGGCAGCATGAATTAGCTTGTTACTACCATGTTTACCACAGCGGTAGCATGAATTAGCTTGTTACAACCATGTTTAACACAATGGTAGCATAAATTGGCATGTTACAAACATGTTTACCACAACGGTAGCATTAATTAGCTTGTTACAACCTAGTTTACCACATCGGCAGCATTAATTAGCATGTTACAGCCATGCTTAACACCAACTTCCTAACACTTTGTTCATTTTACAGCAAGATTTTAAAGAGAGGTGCTAACAGTCTAATCTGATTCAATGATCTATGCTAAGATAGGCTAAAAGCGTTCCCGTCAGACCCGGAGACCAGCTGATTGATGGAAAGTTTTCACCCATTTAAATAGATTTTTTTTATTATTATAAATTAGCAGCAACCTGAGTAAGATCAGTCTGAAGTTCTAAACAATAATGGTGGAGACGAATTTAGTAATCTGGTCTCAGAAGAACTAGAAGGAATAATAGATCAGCCGTTTTCACAAGCCAACACACTAAACACTTATCAATATGCAGCAATATGTTCCTGTACAGCATGTTAAAGCCAAAAAATGGACTGCCAAAAACGAAACGTGTTCCGACACCTCTGGGGAACTGTGTGTGTGTGTGTGTGTGTGTGTGTATATGTGTGCGTCACTGGTGGCAGAAAAGGATCGTTGAGTTCACAAACCTTTCGGACTGGAATATTTTTTCCAGCACAGATCCAATTACTTCCCACTGATCGTCCACTGGGATGCAGCTCTCTGACACACCGCTGTTAATATTGTGATGCAATTGGCACAGTGTGTGTCGCTGAATATCAGTGTGTGTGTCGCTATCAGCTGAATATACAGGAGAAGATGAGCCATGGTGTCACCGAGAAGAAGAGTACGTTTCTGAATCCTCAACCACAGATGGCACGGCTCACAGCTGAAGTCCCTCCTGTGATTTTTCATATTGAACGGAGCAAGTCATTTGTCACAGTGTTTCCTCTAATATTTGTTTTTCTGGAGAAAGTCTTATGTTTTATTTGGGCTAGAATAAAAGCAGTTCCTAATTGTTTTAAAGCCATGTTAAGGTCAATATTATTCGCCCCTTCAGCAATATTAGTGTTGGATTGTCTCCAGAATAAACCACTGTTATACAATGACTTGCCTAATTACCCTAACTTTACCCTAATTACCCTAGTGAAGCCTTTACATGTCACTTTAAGCTGAACACTAGTCAAATATCTAGTCTAATATTATTTATTGTCATCATGGTGAAGAGAAAAGAAATCAGTTATTAGAAATTAGTTCTAATTCTGGGTTGTTTTGTCAAATACAGACGACACCAACACTGGGTTGATTTTTCAGATAGAATTTAATGGCGCTTCTTAAGTTGAGGTTGTCTAGATTTGACCCAACATTGAGATACAACCCTCTTTTTTTTGTTATACAAACATGTTTACAGAATATTTCAGTTTTTGGGTGGAACGGTGGCTCAGTGATTAGTACTGCGGCCTCACAGCAAGAAGGTCGCTGGTTTGAGTCCCGGCTGGGCCAGTTGGCGTTTCTGTGTGGGTTTCCTCCGGGTGCTCCGGTTTCCTCCACAGAAACACATGTGCTATAAGGGAATTGATGAACTACTTTGGCCGTAGTGTATGAGTTTTTGTGTGTGTGTGTATGGGTGTAACTCAATACTGGGTTGAGGCTGGAAGGGCTTCTGCTGTGTAAAACATATGCTGGAATAGTTGGCGGCTCATTCCACTATGATGACCTCTGAAATGGAGACTAAGCCGAAAGAAAATATAGGCTACATTTTATACAGACTCACCAAAACCTTGCCTGCTCTGATGAGTCTCCATTTCTGCTGACACATTCAGATGCTCGGCTCTTAATTTGGCCTCAACAACATGAAAGCATGGATCATCCTGCCTTGTATCAGCAGTTCAGGCTGCTGGTGGTGGTGTAATGCTGTGGGACAAGCCCTGGTTTGCTAATCAGGAGGACCGGGAGAATTCCCGGTGGGCCGGTCCATTTTTTTGGGTGCAAGGGCCGGTGTCCCTAGCTGCTTGCTCTCTCAGCAGTCGCACTTTTTTCATTTATTTATATATTTGACCATAGCCTCACCCTTTTTTTCATTATTTTGCCGCAGCTCTGCTCTTTTTACTTATTTTCTCGCAGCCCCGTGAGCAAGATGCAGCCTGCAGGTTAATGATGACAGCGGCACCTTAGTGAATATAAGAATTGAATAATGAGTATTAATGAATATTACACCTGCTCAAAGAAAATCAGATGATACACTCCATTAATAAATCTGACATGGCTTAATCAGAAATCTAAAAAGGGGAGAAAAAAGTGCTTATTTTTTATTCCATCATAACAGCGCCGCTGTGGTCCAGTGGTCAGCATGTTGGATTACGTCGCTGCCAGCCTGAGATCGAACCTCATCTAATATATATTTAATTAATAATTAAATAATTTTTTTTTTCATTTTTAGTGTTAAGACATATAGTACTGTTTGGGTTACTTATGTAGGTGTACATATTTTATTTTTATTTTTTCGTAGGACTGGATATCTATAAAGAGTTCTGCACAGAATATATATTCAGATATTGCAGGAAAGCACATTGTGATGTTTTGAAGAATAGTGTTGAAGATTTAGCAACCCTAACGTTCTCATATTTGTGAAAAACATCTGAAGTTCTAAAGCAGCTGTGTCCTTGAAAAAGACGTGATCGTGTCATTAGAAACTGAATTGGAAATGACCTTATTTTACAATAGTCAGTCGTGAACTGAGCCTGGTTAAAGGCTTAAAACTCCAGGGCTGAAAAGGAGTCCTACTCCGGCCCTGGTGTGGGGGAGGTTTTCTTGGCACACTTTGGGTCCATTAGTACCAACTGAGCATCGTGTCAACGCCACAGCCTACCTGATTATTGTTGCTGACCATGTCCATCCCTTAAGGAACATTTCCAGTACCTTGTTGAATCTCTGCCACGAAGGATTAAGGCAGTTCTGAAGGCGAAAGGGGGGCCAACCCGGGACTAGTAAGGTGTACCTAATAAAGTGTATGTATTGAGATGCATCTGGAAGGTCTGAGTGCATTTTTCTCCTCCTCACAGTTTTATTTCCCCTGTAAAGACACTCAGATTGTTGAATATGTAGGCTGAATGTTCTCTTCATTCACTCTCTTCCTGATAACTGCTGCTTCCCATTGATAAAGCGCAGTGTTTTCTCTTGTTTATCTGATTCTTCACTTTCGGCTCTCTGATTCAAGGTTGCCGTGGAAATGATGAGCGCCTTTGCCATGGTTACAGGACGAACGCAAGCTGCTATCCTTAGGCATAACTAACGTCAGCGATGCCTCTTTATGAGATATGACAAAATGCATTTATAACCGATACCTGCTAATTAACGACAGCAGGTCAGAAGGATGCATCTGAAGATATTTCAACTAAAGATGCGCGCTAAATGTCAAGTGAATTTTTTTTTTTTTTTTTTTTTTTTTTTTTTTTTTCCATTGGGTGCATGCAGTTTTATAGCACTGGATTAAGGCACATGTTTTGGATTAAAAGTTTACTGATAATGTCATTTAAATGCACAGAAAAAAATATTCGTTGGATTTACTCTTTTTTTTTTTTTTTTTTTTTTTTTTTTTTTTTTTTTTTTATTAGGGTAAGTTGTTGCAAACTATTCATGTGGGCTTAATCGAAACAGACATAGTAAATTTAATAAAGTTTAACTTAATTTGTTTGCTTTATTAGCCCACATCAATTGATTGCAACCATTTATTTAAAACTTATTAGTAAATCCAATAAATCAGTAGTTTGCATTTTTCTGAAAATATGGGTGTTTCATTTTGATGATATACAGTTGAAGTCAGAATTATGAGCCCCTCTGTTAATGTTTTTCCCCAATTTCTGTGTAACAAAGAGCAGATTTCTTCAGCACATTTCTAACCATAATAGTTTTAGTATCTCATCTCTAATAACTGATTTATTTTCTATTTGTCATAATGACAGTACATAATATTAGACTAGATATTCTTCAAGACACTTCTATACAGCTTAAAGTGACATTTAAAGGCTTAACTAGGGTAATTAGGTCAACTAGGCAGGTTAGGGTAATTAGGCAAGTCATTGTATAATGATGGTTTGTTCTGTGGACTATCAAGAAAATATATAGCTTAAAGGGGCTAATAATTTTGTCCTTAAAATGATGTTTAAAAAATTAAAAACTGCTTTTATTCTAGCTGAAATAAATCAAGTAAGACTTTCTCCAGAAGAAAAAATATTATCAGACATACTGTGAAAATGTCCTTGCTCTGTTAAACATGACTTGGGAAATATTTAAAAAAGAAAAAAAAATCAAAAGGGGGGGCGAATAATTCTGACAGTGTCTAAAATGCTTACCAAACATTTATTTAAAATGCCTTTAATGTTTAGCTCACAATACCTTTAGTTTTATGTTTACCAGTTGTAATATTGTATTATAGAGTTTAATAATTAATGTTTATACGTTTCTTCTAGAAATTATTCATTATTGCCTTTCCAGTCATATTTATTATCATAGGTATTGTAATAAAGTCAGTCAGTCTTTATTCATTTCCCGAAGGCAATTTGGTTGCAGCATACAAGCATGTCACACACAAAAGTACATCATACAATACAAATTCTACCCTAAATTTAAATTCTTTACAGCTGAGGGGATGAATGAAAGTTTAAACCGATTTGTTTTGCTAATATGAGTTCTGTATCGAATCCCAGAAGGGAGAAGATCAAACTGGTGGTGCACAGGATGGGAATCATCTGACAGAATACTCTGAGCTTTACTCGAAACTAGTCTGTGGTGTAACTGAGCCATGGTCATCTGTTTTCTCCCTGTTATTTTTTTCTCCTAGGTTCACAATTTTCTCCAAACAACACAAAGTTGATTAAACACTTTTGTACCTTTTACATGGGAACAATTGTGCACCTTCATTTCAGTTGTACCATAAAAGGTTTGGAACAGTATCATGAGAGGTCTTTTCTGTACCATATGAGGTACAATCTTTACGAAAGTACAAAACTGTTCCTCAAGAAACCTTATTTGTATCACCGTGTACCTTTTTTTTCTGAGAGCGTGTTATACAATGACTTCCCTAATTACTCTAACTTTACCCTAATTATCCTAGTGAAGTCTTTAAATGTCACTTTAAGCAGTATATCTAGTCTAATATTTTGTGCTGTCATCATGGAGAAAAGAAATCAGTTATTAGAAATGAGTTATTAAAACTATTATGATTAGAAATGTGCTGATAAAAATCTTTTCTGTTAAACAGGGAGGCTGATAATTCAGCCTTCAACTCCTTGTGACGTGTTGAAACTTCAGCACGATGCAAGGTTATTTTCATATTAGATGATACTTTTATCAAAGGTAAAAAAAAATCTGATGCTTCTAGCACAAAAACAAAAGTATGAGAATTATGCCTAATGTCTAAAAATGTCCAGACGAATGAGGAGTGCATCTGTTTCCTCTGTGAATTATCTGTCATCTTGAATTACAGTGCGCAGTTTCTTCTATTTTCTAAGCAAGTCTGCCTGTCTTTATGGAAGAAGAGAAGCATTAGGGACTATAAAAAGCATTGTTTAGACATGATCTGACGTCAAACGTGTCTGTTTTTGGCACAGAAAGCAGCAACTCCGAAAATGCCAAACTTTAAATCAGCTGAAAGTGTTTGCAAATGACATTTAAATCAGCAGTTTGACCAATGCAGAACCTGTCGCTGTATTAGATAATGATTTAATTTAGTATAATTTAGTTCTCGAGAATGTGCTAATGGATTAATGCATTTTACAAAAATAAATAAATAAATAAAACATTTAAAATTGGGCTGATTTGAATTGCAGATTCAGACTCTCTGCTCAAGCTTAAACTACTCGTTTGCATGGAGAGATGTGACGATTCAGTTATGCAAGTGTGAAATAGATGTTCAGTTTCTCAGACTACAATATTATAGTGCTTACTAATGTTTTTATTTATTATTTTATTCAAGTATGATTTTTTTGAGAGCGTTTGCTCGTGTTTTTGTTTATTTTTTAATGCCTATTTAGTTACACTTTGCATTTTTAATTGTTATTAAAACATTTTACAGCAATTATAATAATAACAATTATAATTATAAATTTATTTTTGTGTCAAATATTTAATAAAGTTTCTTCATAATATGTATATTGTAATGAATATTATTAAAACATTTTACAATAATAATAATAATAATAATAATAATAATAATAATAATAATAATGACAACTGCAACAACACCATTAACGACAACATTAAAATAATAATATTATTAATTATAAGAATAAATTGTTATATATAATGTATATATATATATATATATATATATATATATATATATATATATATATATATTTATTTATAATGTAACATATTTTAATATAAATGTTACTTTATAGTATATATTTTATTTTATATTTTTAAACATTTTATGATGATGATGATGATGACTACAACAAAAATATTAATAATAATTATAATGGAAAAAACAACAACAACAATAATAATAATGCTGATGATGATGACGACAACAACAAAATATTAATAATAATTATAATGGAAAAAATACTACTACTACTACTACTACTAATAATAATAATAATAATAATGACAACAAAAACTAAAATAATAACAGCAGCAATGATGATAATAATAATAATAATTATTGTATTTTTATGTAACATTTTAATATAAGTTAAATATTAGTATTTTTACATATTTTTTTTTTTTTCACACGCTGGGTTTTACTTTATAATTTGAAATCCGTTAAATTATTGCTATTCTTAATCAACATAATCCTTTATTAATCATGTGTAATGTGCATTAGTAATGTACTGGTATAATGTAACATATGATTATCATGTTTATGTATACCCATTATTAAGCCAGTCTTTACTAAATTAAGAAATGTTTATATTAATATTCTCCTATTGTCATGCACTAAACTCTCAAAATCCAATTACTAGATCTTAAGTGCTTTCCACTGTGTTACTGTGCCAATATACTGTGCTAAATACTGTGTTGTTTGAGGGCTACGTCATATTAATCAGAGTTCTTGTGTATGCTAAGAGCAAATGTCACCAGGAGTTAGAGATGAATCCGGCAGCCAGAATACCCAAATAATGAGTTTTTCTTTGTTTATTACGCACATGTTGCCTGATTCGCGTGTGAAGACTCAGATTAGGGCTGCAGATTAATGATTGATTCACTTCAGGTTTTTTTCCTCAGCACAAGAGCTCCTGATGAGCACCATTATATCTCATTGTGTGCTGCAGAAAGCACATCAGCTTCATTCAACACACTGCAAAATATGCATGTCGAGATTTCAGCCTCTAGTCAGAATCATTCAATTTACTTACACTTAGTCCCTTTATTTATCAGGGGTTGCCACAGTGGAATGAACCGCTAATTATTTAAGCACATGTTTTACACAGCGGATGCCCTTCCAGCTGCAACCCAGTACTGGGAATCACCCATACACACACATTCACACACACTCATACACTACGGCCAGTTTAGCTTATCCAATTCACCTGTACCGCATGTGCTTGGACTGTGGGGGAAACCGGAGCACCCTGAGGAAACACACGCCAACACGGGGAGAACATGCAAACTCCACACAGAAATGCCAACTGACCCAGCCGGGACTTGAACCAGTGACCTTCTTGCTGAGGCGATCTTGCTACCAACTGCGTCACCGTGAGGTCCCCCCTTTATTTTTTTTATACAAAATTCTATGCATCATCTTTATTTTTACCTTCAAGTCTAATTCAGTATATTAATTCTAAATAAAAAGAGTAAGCATACATAAAACAGGCTTTCAGAAATGGTGGAATATAAAGAGGAAGTATTAATATAGCAGAACGGCTTCTCTCATATTAAAGAAGAGAAATAAAAAGCCTATTATTTGGCATAACAACATTGACAAACCCCATGACATCCAGCAGACGCTCTTGTTTTTCAGAGCATTATCGTGCCTGATTCAAAATACTGCTTTTATTGCATAAAGCCATTTCCGAATAAGTCTGCAAACTCTCTTCAAAGCCCATCAAAGAGACCAAAAGCATGTCTTCTGCGACAGTGTTGAATGCTTCTGTCTGAGTGAATCATTATTTTCCAGTCGTGCAGGCGTTTTCTGCTGTGAGCGGATGATTCTTCTCTCCCACTGATGTTTATAGAGCTTGGATGATCTGCTGGATGTTTCTTATGTAACACTGCTGATTATTGAGCCCAAAGCCTCACTCTCTTTCAACTGTAAAACAAGTGTAAATCCAAAAATGTAATGTGAAAAAAGAAAAACTGAACGCAAAATAAAAAAACTATCCAAAGATGCTAATAAAATGTATGCGCTAAACTGGAATATTGCATAAAAGAGGTGCAAATAAAGCAACGTTTCCATTCACCCCTTTCCTAAACCCAACCGACAGTGCGTTCAAAAGCACAGATTGACCCGCCCACCCCCTTCCCTAAACCCAACCGACAGTGTTTTCAAAAGCACTATTGACCCGCCCACCCCCTTCCCTAAACCCAACCGATAGTGTTTTCAAAAGCACCGATTGACCCGCCCACCTCCTTCCCTTAACCCAACTGACAGTGTTTTCAAAAGCACCGATTGACCCGCCCACCCCCTTCCCTAAACCCAACCGACAGTGTTTTCAAAAGCACCGATTGACCCGCCCACCTCCTTCCCTAAACCCAACCGACAGTGTTTTCAAAAGCACCGATTGACCCGCCCACCTCCTTCACTAAACCCAACCGATAGTGTTTTCAAAAGCACCGATTGACCCGCCCACCTCTTTCCCTAAACCCAACCGACAGTGTTTTCAAAAGCACCGATTGACCCGCCCACCCCCTTCCCTAAACCCAACCGACAGTGTTTTCAAAAGCACCGATTGACCCGCCCACCTCCTTCCCTAAACCCAACCGATAGTGTTTTCAAAAGCACTGATTGCCCCGCCCATCCCCTTCCCTAAACCCAACCGACAGTGTTTTCAAAAGTGCCAATTGACCCGCCCACCTCCTTCCCTAAACCCAACCGACAGTGTTTTCAAAAGCACAGATGCAGCGAGCCATTGTGCAAACTGGTAACAGCAAAAAAGCCATCCACATGGAGACAAGCTGTCAGCCAATAGCGTGAAAAGAAACAAAGCCGTCGTCGGTGTCATACCACCTCATAGCGTTCGTTTAAAAGACGAAATGCAGCCAAACGTACCCCTGACAACATAATCCGCGCTCCAGAAATACAGAAGTATCCGCAATGAGCCTGTGTTGGACTCTTTACGCTCTTCTGGAGGTAATAAATAATATCATAACACTAATACTGATATTAAGCTGTTCTAGAATGACCAAAGCAACATTTAGATGTTTTAATGCACAGGTGTCAAACTCAGTTCCTGGAGGGCCGCAGCTCTGCACAGTTTAGTTCCAACCCTAATTAAACACACCTGATCAAACTAAAAGTCCTTCAGGCTTGTTTGAAACCTACAGGTAAGTGTGTTGGAGCAGGGTTGGAACTAAACTGTGCAGGGCTTCGGCCCTCCAGGAATGGAGTTTGACACCCCTGCTTTAAAGTGTGCCCAGCCTGCTGGTTTGTCCATTCACAAACATTTTCATCATCATATGATCTCATGACTTTATTAATGCACATACTGGAATTTGTTCTGTAAAAGTGTTTCCATCATAGTTTATGCACATTTTTCCCAATTGAATAAATACGCATCCGTTTTTATGTACATTTTCAAAATGTATGCGCATCTTGGTGATTCCCTGGTGACGACCTTTTTTTTCATGTGCAAATCCAAAATGGAAACTGATGGAAACATAGCTACTGAGGTCACATTTATCGAAAGTTAATGAATCAAGAAGGAAAACGTGCTTAAAATTAAATCTGCAGACCTTCAATGATTTGCAGGTTGTTTCTTATGTAACCCTCCTGATTATTGAGTTCAAGGCCTCACACTCTCTTCTGTAACTTCAGCTAATTATTAATTACATAACTGTAATTGCACTGCATTCATCCTCCCACAGCGGCAGGGACAGATCAGATTTCTGCATTAGCTAGACGGTTTGTTTTTCATTGTCTTTTGAAGCTGGTTGGGATGGATTAATATTTCTGGAGGTACACAGACTTCTTTTTGCTGGGTGATTAACGCTGCATTTACATATTAATGACTTTGGGTGGGACCTTATTTTTCACCTTATGTTCAGGCGGTTTAATTGATGCAGTTTCTGTTATGCAATCCTTCAATGAGCTACTGGAAATATTCCTCAGAGATTTTGCTCCATATTGACATGATAGCATCACACAGTTGCTGCAGATTTGTCAGCTGCACATCCATGATGCCAATCTCCTGTTCCACCACATCCCAAAGCTGCTCTATTGGATTGAGCTCTGGTGACTGTGGAGGCCATTTGAGTACAGTGACCTCATCGTCATGTTCAAGAAACCAGTCTGAGATGATTGAGCTTTATGACATGCTGCGTTATCCTGCTGGAAGTAGCCATCAGAAGATGGAGACACTGTGCTCATAAAGGGATGGACATGGTCAGCAGCAATACTCAGGTAGGCTGTGGCGTTGATGCTCAATTGGTACTAATGGACCCAAAGAAAATCTCCCCCACACCATTACACCACCACCACCAGCCTGAACCGCTGATACAAGGCAGGATGATCCATGATTTCATGTTGTTGAGGCCAAATTGTGAGCCGAGCATCCGAATGATGCAGCAGAAATGGAGACTCATCAGAGCAGCAACGTTTCTCCAATCTTCTATTGTCCAGTTTTGGTGAGTCTGTGTGAATTGTAGCCTCAGTTTCCTGTTCTTAGCTGACAGGAGCGGCACCCGGTGTGCTCTTCTGCTGCTGTAGCCCATCCGCCTCAAGGTTGGACGTGTTGTGTGTTCAGAGATGCTCTTCTGCAGAGCTCGGTTGTATCGAGTGCTTATTTGAGTTACTGTTGCCTTTCTATCAGCTGGAACCAGTCTGGCCATTCTCCCCTGACATCAGCAAGGCATTTGCGCCCACAGAACTGCCGCTCACTGGATATTTCCTCTTTGTCGGAGCATTCTCTGTAAACCCTAGAGATGGTTGTGCGTGAAAATCCCAGTAGATCAGCAGTTTCTGAAATACTCAGAGCAGCTCGTCTGTCAGCAACAACCATGCCACATTCAGAGTCTCTTAAATCCCCTTTCTTCCCCATTCTGATGCTCGCTTTAACTGCAGCAGATCCTCTTGACCATGTCTACATGCCTTACATCATTGAGCTGCTGCCATGTGATTGGCTGATTAGTAATTTGCATTAACAATCAGTTGGACAGGTGTACCTAATAAAGTGTCCCGTGAGTGTGTAAATATATATATATATATATATATATATATATATATATATATATATATACACACACTGAACTGTAGTTCACAGTGAATTATACATGCCAAATATCATCTCTCAAATCTCAAGAACAGCCGGTCATTCTTGTTTTCTGCCAAACAGAAAATGAACATGTTAGTCTCAGTTCCAGTGTTTAGGTGAAGCTTCTGACGCAGATCAACACAACCGCTCTATTATTCTTCAGATCATCTAACACCTTTACCACCCCTGACCAAAACACACACACACACACACACACACACAAACACACACACACACACACACACACACTGAGACTGTGGAGTGTGTTCAGTAAGACGAGAGCGCTGTGTTTTCTGCTGATTTGCTGATTTGACTGTGACGTAATGAAGAACTCGAGCGGCAGCAGGATCAACTGATCACACACAGCTGATTTCTGCTCCAGATAGTCGACATCACACTCTTTGATGCTTCTGTTTGCTGTAAATTGGAGCATCCAAAAACTGCAGCGTTGAAGAGCGCATGACAGAGCTGTGAAAAATGACATTACAGACTTGTTCTCTGACAGCTGCGGACATTGTTCTGAGTGGTTTGATGTTCATAATCTCTGACCTGATCTGTGAGGTTGTGACTGAGACTGATTTTAAGGGGATTTCAGCTGACACCAGTGCAAGAACAATCCACAAATTGACTAGTAGTCAAAGTGCAAATACAGTAGAAGTATTTGTTCTAAATGTTCAGTAAACCTACGAATCAATGCATGAGTAAAAGTTGCGCTTCTTAAAGGACTGGTCCACTCTGATATCATATTGTACACTTTAGAACTGACCCAGCCGGGGCTCAAACCAGCTACCTTCTTGCTGTGAGGCGATCGTGCTACCCACTGCGCCACCGTGATGCCCTATGCATACATACATAAATAAATAAAGTGCAGCATGCAGATTGTTCGTGCCAGGCATGTATTATAGGCATCAGCTGTGCATTAAAGAGCGCGACGAACCTCTATACTGTCTCTAAATTATGCCGAAGTGCATTTCAAAGACAGGCTTGTTTGGTCCACTACACCCTTCATCCCTTAAAAGCGGTCACTCTGGAGGGTAAACCATTCGAAGGGATGAGGGCATGGGATGAGCTCTTTTGAATAGAACGCAGTGTAGGTCTGCTAGGTTTGCACACCAATCCAGAACTCCACACCCCTTCTGTGCATACCTGTCAACATTGGGATGCGAAAATAAGGGATATGCCCACCTTAATAAGAGACTGCCCCGACCCATGACCCCCCTCTTTAAAAAAAAAATCCCCCAATGACTAAATATGCTCATTTGGAGCTGTTTCGTTGTAAAAAAAAAGTTAAATGGTCAGTAATATGCTTTATTATTATTATTATTATTATTATTATTATTTACAAAATAAATATTATGCATTAGCATCAAATAAATTAGCAAACAGTTCAGCTTATTAAAATTAAGATTTGGTAGCTTGATTCTACTTCATTATAATAGCTATTCATAGTTTATATATTTATATCATTATATATATATATATATATATATATATATATATATATATATATATATTTTTTTTTTTATATATATATATATATATATTTATATATATATATATATATATATATATATATATATATATATATATATATATATATATATATATATATATATATATTTATATATATATATATATATATTTATTATTTATATTTATACATATATATATATATATATATATATATATATATATATATATATATATATATATATATATATATATAGCTAGCATTTGACAAAGGACAACTTTCCGAATCTTTCTCTGTCCAGTGCTGGATTCGGTTAAAACTCCTCCATTGAGGAGCAGCTCCAACTGTAATAGACGACACTGTGGATTGTGAGCCATGACCTGTAAGTGTTTTTATTTGTTAAAACTGATCCACTACATACACAAATGCTTGTAAATGTTACACAGCGAATGCCCTTCCAGCTGCAAACTAATAATGGGAAACACCCATACATACTCATGCACACTCATACACTACAGCTAATGTAGTTGATCAATTCCCCTGTAGTGCATGTGTTTTGACTGTGGGAGAAACCGGAGCACCCGGAGGAAACCCACGCCGATACAGGGAGAACATGCGAACTCCACACATAAACATCAACTGACCCAGCTAGAACTCGAACCAGCAACTTTCTTGCTCTGAGGCCACAGTGCTACCCCAAAATGTCAACTTATTTATTATTATTTTCTTTTTTGAAGATGAAAATCACTATACACTCTAAAGAAACGATGGGTTGACAGACCAATGTTTGGTCAAATATGAGCAAACACATTGGGTCATAAGTTGATTAAAAGTCAATATCGTGAAAGTGTTGTATACCATGGTAAAAGCTAAAGCAATTAATCAAACAGGAAAATCTGATTCCATCATAAACCTCAACATGAATTAAGCAGGTAAATGTTAAATTATAAACGTGTGTGTGTGTATTACCCAATGTTACATAATCCTCTCTAAATCAACACATTCCCACTATAATGAGGAAGCATTGAATAGACAGTTGTCTGTCTGCTTTATGTACATATTATAACATTACGGCTACTTGTTGTATAATATATTACTGTAATAAATGGCAGTGCATGCAGGTTTTTTTTTTCCCCCTGAGCTTCTTTATATTAGCAAACAAAAGATCACGAGCCGTAGTTCATCAGTAACCAGAGAGCAGATGCTCCGTCTTTTCCATCTCCGTCTGGTGTGTGTCTGTGTGTGATTGAGACACTCCGATGGGCAGACATGCATGAGAGAGTGTGATCGATACAGTCACTCATATGAGCGTGTGTGTGTGTTGGTTTTGGTGGTTTACATGGACAAACATTTGTATTATGACATGGGTTACTTTTTGAGATACCTGTTCTCTCTGAAGAGTTTTTATTTTTCTTTTGTATATAGTAACTTTATAGCATTGTCACATCACAGCAAGAAGGTCGCTGGTTGAAGTCCCGGCTGGGTCAGTTGGTGTTTCTGTGTGGAGTTTGCCTGTTCTCTCCGTGTTGGCGTGGCTTTTCTCCCGGTGCTCTGGTTTCCCCCACAGTCCAAACACATGCGCTATAAGGGAATTGATGAACTAAATTGGTCGTAGTCTATGAGTGAGTTTGGGTGTTTCCCAGTACTTCAACATCCGCTGCATAAAACTTAGTTGGTGGTTCATTCCGCTGTGGCGACCTCTGATAAATAAAGGACTAAGCCAAAGGAAAATGAATGAATGAGTTTGACATTGTCTCCAGAAGACAGACAGTGTGCAGCGTAACAGAGTTGACACAGATATTAAAGAGCCATTACATTACATTCAGCTGAAGCTATTTCTTTCTTAATGAAGCTCGTTTTCACTACAGTCATTACAGGGTCTGCTAATGAAGTGCTTTCATCACCTGACAACTCCTGAATCACCAGTTCTTAATATCTGTCCTGTTTTCAGCTGGAATTGTTCTATGTATGAATTTATAAAACATGCATTAAAGTATGCACACATCTGAGTAGGATAAACCTTTTATTTGGTAATCAAAGTTGTGCAAAAACTATCATGTAAACAGCTTTAGTGAATGCAGTAAAACAGAAAAATTAAATATCCTCATGACATTCTCAAATCCTCCAAAACCTTCCAGAACAAAAAGACCAAAGATAATCAATAATTAGTAATAAGTAAAAATAAAAAAACAAATCAACGATCGAATCAATGAACCAACAAACCAGCGAATCATCAAAGAATGAACCAATCAACAAACCAACGAACCAATAAATGAAGAACCAACCAACCATTCATCCAACCAAAAAACGATTAAATCAACAAACCATTGTACCAATGAAAGAACGAACCAACTAACCAACGAATCAAAGAATGAACAAATTAATAAATCAATAAAAGAACAAGCCAGCGAACCAAAAAAAGAACGAACAACTAACTAACGCATCAAAGAATATACGAATCAACAAACCAATAAAATGAATTAACCAACCAACGAACCAAAGTAACTAACAAGTCAACAAACCAACCAACGAATTAAAGAATGAATGAATAAACAAAGCAACCAACCAATAAAAGAATGAAGAAACCAACCAATCAACCATCCATGCAACCAAAACAAACGAATCAACAAACCAACGAACCAATAAAAGATCGAATGAATGAATCAACAAACCAATGAACCAATAAAGGAGCGAGCAAACTAACCAACAAATCAAGAAAACAAATGAATCAACAAACCAACAAACCAATAAAATGAACGAATCAAACATCCATCCAACCAAAAAACCAATGAATCAACAAACCAACGAACCAATAAAAGAACAAACCAACTAACCCAACGAATCGAAGAATGAATGAATCAACAAACCAATAAAATGAATAAACCAAGCAATGAACCAAAGAAACTAACAAGTCAACAAACCAACCAACCATTAAATCAACAAACTAACCAACGAATCAAAGAAGACGAATCAACAAACCAACGAATCAATAAATGAACCAACCAACCAACCAACCAAAGAAACTAATAAATCAACAAACCAACCAACAAATTAAAGAACAAGTGAATCAACAAACCAACGAACCGATAAACGAACCAACCAACGAATTAAAGAACAAATTAATCAACAAACCAACGAACCAACCAACGAATTAAACAAGGAACAAATCAACAAACTGACAAACCAATAAAAGAACAAACCAACGAATCAAAGAATGAACAAATCAATAAATAAATGAACCAACCAACAAACCAAAGAAACTAACAAGTCAACAACCAACCAACCAATGACTTAAAGAGCGAATGAATCAACAAACCAACCAACCAATGACTTAAAGAGCGAATGAATAAACAAACCAACCAACCAATAAATGAACCAACCAACGAAGTAAAGAACGAACGAATCAACAAACCAAGGAACCAATAAAGGAAAGAATCAAACAACCAACGAACTAAGGGATGAATGAATCCGCAAACCAAGAAATGAACCAACCAACCAACCAAAGATTCAAAGAACAAACGAATCAACAAACTAACTAACGAATAAATGAACAAACCAACCAACCACGCGTCTGCTGTCAAACCGATAAGGATCTTCTCTTTATTTGCTGGTGTTTTTTGTAATTGCGTGTGCTTTCCTAAATTACAGCACGTTAAGCTCTCTCGGCTCTCTCTCACCGCATGTTTGGCTGTGATGAACACTGTGAACCGGTGTTTAGCTTAATTACATGTTGGGTTTAACACAGTCTGGATTTATCCCAGTGTAGAGTTGTGATTTGGGTGACATGAACACCAGCGGCCATCACTCTGCTCTCCGCTTTGTTTGTCCAGTCTGTCCATTCAGCACAAATGTTCTCTTAGTGGCTCCTAATAGATGCAGGAGCTTAGATGTTCCTGGAAAAGACAAACAGACACTGCTCTCTTTATACACACATTCACCCTCTAACACACACACACACACACACACACACACACTTAAACAGTTACGCACACACAAAGACATACACATGTGTATTCACACACAAATGCACACAATTCTGCACAAATACAGAGACCCAACAGACACACACACACACACACACACACACACACACACACACACACACACACAGTCATGCACACACATCAACACACACATGTTGAACATCTGTGCCCAGTGGGTTTCCTCCTGACACCTGAGTGATGACCTTTGACCTCTCCCTCAGGGCAGCAGGTTTGACTGCAGCACAGAAACATGATATGATGAGCATCACTGCAGCACCAGAGTTAAAATTCAGTGTTTCTACGGCCGTGTCCTCACTGACCTGGGACCAGCAGATCAGAAAACACACATCAGGTCACTCAGTGCTTCGTAGTCTGCTTGTATTTTATTACCAATTAATGTTTAATTACACAAAATGAAAGTTTTTTTTTTATTCTGAAACTACCAATCGACCAACGAATCAAAGAACAAACTAATAAACGAATCAACAAACCAACCAACCAACTAATCAAGAAACAAACTAATTAACAAAATCAACAAACCAACCAAGAATCAAGAAACCAACTAATTAACGAATCAACAAACCAACAAACCAACCAACGAATCAAAGAACAAACTAATTAACAAATCAACAAACCAACCAACCAAGAATCAAAGAACAAACTAATTAACGAATCAACAAACCAACCAACCAACGAATCAAAGAACAAACTAATTAACGAATCAAAAAACCAACCAACCAAGAATCAAATAACAAACTAATTAACGAATCAACAAACCAACCAACCAAGAATCAAAGAACAAACTAATTAACGAATCAACAAACCAACCAACCAACGAATCAAAGAACAAACTAATAAACGAATCAACAAACCAACCAACCAAGAATCAAAGAACAAACTAATTAACGAATCAACAAACCAACCAACCAAGAATCAAAGAACAAACTAATTAACAAATCAACAAACCAACCAACCAACGAATCAAAGAACAAACTAATAAACGAATCAACAAACCAACCAACCAAGAATCAAAGAACAAACTAATCGATGATTCAACAAACAAACAAACTAAAAAAATGAACAAACCAACGAACAAACTAACAAATTGAAAAAAACAATAAATAAACAAACCAACCAACCAATGAATTAAAAAAACAAACAAATCAACGAATCAACAAACCAACAAATCAATGAATAAATGTACAAACCTATGAACTAATGCACAGGTGTCAAACTCGGTTCCAAAAGGGCCGCAGCTCTGCACAGTTTAGTTCCAACCCTAATTAAACACACCTGATCAAACTAATTGAGTCCTTCAGGCTTGTTTGAAACCTACAGGTAAGTGTGTTGAAGCAGGGTTGGAACTAAACTGTGCAGGGCTTTGGCCCTCCAGGAATTGAGTTTGACACCCCTGAACTAAAGAATGATAGAATCAACAAATTAACAAACCAACAAAACAACTAACCAATAAATGAATGAACCAACCAACCAATGGATCAAAGAACAAACGAATTAACAAACCAATAAACCAACCAACCAACCAATCTATGTATCAAAGAACAAACAAATAAAAAAAACAATGAACCAAGGAACGAAAGAATCAATGAATCAACAAACCAACAAACCAATAAATGAATCAACCAACCAAAGAATGAAAGAAGCAATGGACCAATAGAAGAACGAACTAACCAACAAGCCAACCAACCAAAAAACAAATGAATCAATACACGCATAAACCAATAAATGAACTAAAACAACAACAAAAAATTGTAATAAATAAAACAAATAAAACAAAACAAAATAGAGTTAAATTAATAAAATCAAATGAAATCTTGATGCTCTTAATATAAGCGACGATACAAATTAAGGATGCATGTCAGTAAACGTTAGTTTAAAATGTCATGTTTATTCAGTGTTACTGACCGTTTCTTTGCAATATTTTCTGAATAAGTGCGTATTCCCAGTGTACAGGAGTTAGTGTTATTGGTATTGAATGTATTATTGAAAAGATATAAGAGTCACACATTCTGATCTATTATATAACCTGTGCACTTACTTCACTTACTGCTAATATGATATAATCGGCATGTTTTATTTCTGCTGGCAAAATGAAGAAATCTTTCCAGCTGTCTCTGTTTGAGAAGACTGAGACTGATTTGCAGAGAAAACACAAAGTGAAAGTGAGCCGAGAGAGTTATATGACTGCGGTTTATTATCCGGCAGGTTGTGCCAGTGTTTAAACAGCTTCATTTTTTTTTATTAAGCTCGCCAGGAAGAGTCTCAATTAAGAGGCACTAGTGGAAAATCAACAGCTTATCGGTGACATAACAGTGAAACTCGCTCTTATTTCACTTTAGTTCATCTACAAACACCTCTGTTTACTTCCATGAGCATCTATGAGCAATTGCAATTGTGTGTGTGTGTGTGTGTGTGTGTGTGTGTGTGTGTGTGTGTGTGTGTGTTTGTGTATCTGTGCTGTTAGTTTAATTAAGATAGTGTAAGATTAATCCTCTCTTTATACAATTTATAAAGTTAAATTAAATAGTCAGGCGTGTAGCTAAGGGGGTTGAGGTGGTTTGAAAGACCAAAAGTTGGATTAATATTATTATTATTATTATGTTTGAATTTATCTTTGGGTGCTTTCACACCTGCCTTATTTAGTTGGGTTGAATCGCACTAGAGTTTGTTTTCCCTTTTGGTGGGCAGGTGAGAATGCAGTAATCGTACTCGAGTGCGCACCAAAAGCGGACCAAATAAGCGTACCGAGACCTGCTTGAAGAGGTGGGCAGCGTCCGAAACCGCATACTTCCATACTATATAGTACGCTAAAATCAGTATGCGAGCCGAGTAGTATGTCTGAATTCATAGAATTCGAAAATCAGTATGCGAGAAGTATCCGGATGACTTACTACTTCCGGCGAGATTCTGGAGTGCGCATCACATGCATGCTGCGCTAACCCATGATGCCCCGCGAGCGAATTCATGAATGGGAGTAAAGCGACGCAATTGACGCAGGTAGGTCACGTGACCATGACAAAATGGCGGATGTAGTACGTCCGAATTCCATTCAGAGGCTGTTTCTCAATTCCAAGAACGCAGAGAACGGTCTTGCCAGGTGTCCTCGGAAGAACGAACTCAGGAGACCGCGAGGGCAAAGAACGCGTCCTTTGAGAATTGAAATGCTGCGTTCTTCCTGATGGTCACATGACTTTCACGTGTTTTAAATGGTAAATTATTTAAACATTACAGCCTTCATACAACGATTTATTGTTTTCCCCCTTTTCAAAATATATACTTTGCATAAAAACATTATAAATCTATATTGCACAATATAAATAAAACAGATTTTAAAACAAATTTTAGCAAACAAACACTCTTAATGTGTTTATTCCTTTATTAAGATATCCATAGTAATATTTACTTTCACCGTTTTATTTAGGGAAACTCCTGAGGTAAATAAGTGATATCACTGAACTTTAATAATAAATCTAAATAAAATGCTGCGCTTCCCAGTTCCCACCTCCAGTCGCAATGACTTCTGGGACTTCCAGAGCGAGTTCGGTGCTCAAGTCTGCATCAGTGCGTCCTCGATATCAAGAACACATCCAGGAAGTTTCACGCGTCCTCCGTACTTGCGATCTTGAGTATTGGAACTGAACTTAGGCAGCTGATGATGACGTTGCACGAGAACACGAGGACGCAAGACCGCTGAAGAACGCATATTGAGAAACAGCCAATGATCCGTATTAAAACAGGTCCAACAGCAAAAAGTACTGCGCCTTTTGGACTAATCCAACTGCCGTAGGCCGATGCGCTGTGCATTATGGGATATGGAGGAATAATATTTGTTGACAGCGCTTTACCAATAGGATCGTTGCTAATATTTCCGCAAGATGAGCATGTCGCAGTTTAGCTAAATTAATTCACGCCTCCTCCTGAAGTGACGAGCGATGCATTAAACACTGTTTTCCAGCCGCGCTTTATTCTCAAAATGTATAGTTTGTCTAAAGCAGGGATACAATCAGTCAGTGCAGTCGCCCCTCCAGAGTAAAAACGACATTTTGTGTCTGCCGGTTTTGTTTACTTGCGAGAGTTCATTGGCATTTTCCCGCACGTGAATTCTGACCAATCAATAAGCAGTTTAAGAAATTTGTTCAACAACTTCTGGCCAATGAGAGATGTGGATTTTGTCAGATGACTGCATTTTGGTTTGTTTCAACTGGTTCGGACCAAAGCCAGCAGTGTGGTGTGAAAACGACCCAAAGACGGCAGAAAATGCAACAACGTATCATTATTGCCCTTGGTCCGGACCGAATGAAGCGAACTACAGATGTGAAAGCACCCTTATTATTCAAATGGCCAAATTCTCACTGAGGAAGGTTGAATGCGCTGGCCAGTTTGTTATTTGCCTATAGGCTTCAGTTTTTAATTTAATCAAGTTTTAACAGATTTCCCATAGAAAATTATGATTTTAAAAAATCGTATTTAAAAAAAAGTTTATTTTCATATTTGTAGAGTTCAGATGCAAAAATCTCTAAATGCCATTTAATATTTTCTTCTAAAATTAGCATTTTTCTCCTCCTCCTGTGTGTGATTTTACTTTTATAGTCAAAAATTAGTTCTTAATACGTCACAAAAATTTAATATGTACACCTCAATTAAACAGAATTAATAATTAACCAGGCGAATAATAACCTCTCCTTTCAATAAGCTGGCTACAGGCCTGAAAGTGTAATGTTAAAATAATGTTTATTAACTGATAAAGGAGTAATAAATATATACAGAATTAAAGAGAATAATAAAGACTTTGATTTATTTTTCATCCAAATTAAACATTCATTCATTCATTTTCTTCTCGGCTTAGTCTCTTTATGAATCTGGGTTTGCCACAGCGGAATGAACTGCCAACTTATGCAGCTAGTTTTTACGCAGCTCATCTCTTGGAAACATCCACACACACTCATACACTACGGACAATTTAGCCTACCCTATTCACCTGTACCACACGTCTTTGGACTGTGGGGGAAACTGAAACACCCGGAGGAAACTCACGTGATCGCAGGGAGAACTTGCAAACTCCACACAGAAACGTGTTTGATTAGGGTTGAAGCTAAAATCTGCAGGACACTGGCCCTCCAGGAACAAGTTTGGTGACCCCTGCCCTAATAATTAATGATTTACAACCTAAATACAGCATTATGACATTCACAGTGATATTGAACTTTTTCAAACCAGCTAATTCATAAAATAAAACGATCTAATGGCCGGCCGAGGTGTAAAACTGAATCTATTTGTGATTCTCTACTTGCATTGAACTCTAAAAATAACCCCTGCCTGACACCACACAACTCTCAGCTTTCTGTCAGCGTTTATTCCTCCATTCTCAGCAGGCAGCGCTTGGTTTCTGAAGCCTGATGAGCTCCAGTTTTCCTGCAGGCTCACATTATTGGACTCCCGCTGCTCCAGAAAGCCCAAAAATAGATGCTTTTTCATGGTCAGCAGCACCCGGACTGATTGCCTCCTGAATGGTGCTCGGCTCAAATGAAAAAAAACACAGATTTTGGTGCATCTGGACACATCGGTTTTCTTTCAGAGTCATTCAGACTGACATTTTGTATTTTTTTAATGTCTAATGCATTTCTTTATCAGCTCGGACAATAGAGACTCTCAGAAAAGCTTCAGATTATTACGTGCATCAATTTTCTTTTGAAATGAGTTGCAGAAATGATATTCATGCATTGATCAATTCTGGTTTTTGGGTTCTTGGAGGATGAGAGAAATGCAATTTGGGAGTTATTATTATGCGCTTTTACTTTGAGTCAGGGAAATATGACGATGCTTCATGGGATGATAGTAATAATTCTGCAACTTTTACTCACTGAATCAATATTTGTGAAATCATTGAAGCAGAACTTTGTTTGTTATTGCATAATAATAATAATATATTATTATTAATAACAATATATTATTAATAATAGTAACAACAACAAAAATAATAATAATATTATTAATAATAATAATAATAATAATAATAATAAGAACAAGAAGAAGATTATTATTATTATTAATACTAATAAAATATTATAAATAATAATATTAATAATAATAGTAATAATAACAATAATAACAATTATAATAAAATATTATAAACAATAATAATAATAACAATTATAATTATTATTAATGCCAATAAAGTATTATAAATAGCAATAATAATAATAATAATAATAATAATAATAATCATAATCACAATAAAGCATTTGGTTAGTGGTTAAACTGAGGATTTGTGCATGTCTTGTTGACTTGGTGAGGGGAAACAGCATTTATTATCTTTTTTTTATTTTATATCTCTTTTATATCCATTTAATTTATTCTTTGTGCATCTTTATTTAATCTTTAAATAATAAAAAAATGTATAATATTTTTATACAATTTTTATACAATTAATTAATTAATTGTATAATTTTTTTTATAAAAAATTCTATAATAAATATATAATATAATAAATATATTATAATATAATAAAAATATAATAATAATTAATTAAAATACATATTTATTTATAAAAAATAATCTATTAATTTATTAATTATTAATTAATATTAATATATTTATATAAATAATTAATACATTAATATTAATTTATTATTAAATTAAAATGTATTTATAAATTAATTATTAAATCACTCAATCAATCAAATCCAATCAAATCAATCAATCGTTTTATTTAATAATTTATTTAATAAACACATCGATACATACATTCATTCATACATACAAAAAAGCTCCCTTAAGAAAACATTGTTTTGGATACAGAACAAACCACTGCTGTCAATGACTTGCCCAAATAACTAAAGTCTCCAAATTGTGCTGTAAGCTGAATACTTGCCTTCAATACTTGAACACTTGAATGTCTTCAAGATTTTCTAGATGTGCGCACATTTCTGTTTTTTTGTAAGCTGAAGACTGTTGTCATGCCATAGTCAAAAGAAATCACTAATTAAAACTATGAAACTATCGTCTTCATCTGTCTCTGTGAATCCTCTAATGCATTTCTATCATATATTCCGGTCAGCAAGCATTGTTGACCTGCAGTGTCAGAGCGACCTATTCTTTTCTGTTGTCTGGAGGGTTTTGAGGAGAGCAGAAGAACAGACTGACTTATATAAACATCAGTCATGGCTCTCTAATGAGAAACAGCCTCATATAGGAGACACTGGAGAAAATACACTCATCACAACTGATGAAAAAATCCCAATGCCAGCAATCATCTTCAAATACAGCTGAAATGATAAAGGTTTCATACATTATTAAATTCAGAATTTATTAATAATGGAGCTGGAGATGCTTTATAGTAACTTTATAGTAACAGTAAATACTGTTTAAGTGTTTTGCTAGTTGAATTGTTTGTACTGTTAAACATTTCCGTATTGTAAAATGTAAAAAAATATTGTAAATTTAGTTTTTTCTGATTCATTTATTTATTATTTATGCTTTTTAATGCTTTTTTAGTTTAAAAAAGTTTGAAAAAGTGACTTTTATTGAAATTTATATTAGTTTAAAGTGATATATTGTCTAAATTGCAATTGAAAAACCTGCTAATAAAGGCATCTTCTGTGCCAGTTGTGTACATGTGATCAATCACAACCAATTGGAAGTCATTATTTAAGTGGCTTTAGGAAAAATGGACCAATTAGAATCCAATGTGATGAATATTAATAAATCACTGCATTCAAGTGAAGTCAGGAATTGTTGTCATGAGCAGGTCACACACCGGATGCGCCGCTCGGCGCCACGACACGGCATGCACATGACAACTGGAAGCATCGCACACCAGACGTGCACATTTGCAAGCTAATTGAAATGAAAGTATTCAGATGTCGCTCTGTGGTGCGGCAGAAATACGTGGCACACATGGCTGGGCACCGCCGGTGCGTGTACTCTGATAGAAACCTATGTTTAGAATTCCAAGCGACGCTTTCAGCCTGATCTCTCGAGAAAACATAAGTATTTTACGTTTTGCCAGTTTAGTGGCTAATTCGTACGAATTCGTAAGAGTTCAGTCGTACGAAATTGTATGATTTTTAAAAAGGAGGCGTGGCACCTAACCCCACCCCTAAACCCAACCGTCATTGGGGGATGAGCAAATCGTACTAAATTGTACGAAAAAGTGCCGTGAGATTGTGTTGGCGCTTCTGATGTGCGACCTGCTTTACACCGTAAAAAAAAAAATCCGTAATTTTATGGTTAATTTCTGTTTATTTACAGAAATTTACTGTAAAATAATAATAGGTTGAATAACAGGAATTTACCAGATATTTAAATAAATTAAAGTTTTTAAAATTTTAAGTCACCCCTTTTATATTATTTTGCCGAAAATAATATAAAATTACGGATGTTTTTTTACAGTGTAACTTAATTGTAATTTATTAACATATACCTTGGTCGACACGGTGGCATTGTAGGTAGTGCTGTTGCCTCACAGCAAGAAGATCGCTGGTTCAAGCCTTGGCTGGGTCAGTTGGCGTTTCTGTGTGGAGTTTGCATGGTCTCCCCGTGTTCGCGTGGGTTTTCTTCATGGGTGCTCTGGTGTCCCCCACAGTCCAAACACATGC
>NC_141032.1:1485000-1487500 GCF_052040795.2 Danio rerio
TATATATATATATATATATATATATATATATATATATATATTCACTCATTATCTAGAGTTTTTACATGCACCATAACCAACATACTAAATTTTATTTTTTCCTTTATCTAGAGTTTTTACACTGATTATCACCAATAATTACCATTTTTAACACCTTAAAAACAATATCAAGAGTATTTACATCCATTTTAACCAATAATTTAAATTGTTTTAACATACTAAATGTTTTTTCTTCAATATCTAGAGTTATTATTTACAATACCACCAATAATTACAATTGTTTTAACATGTAAAAACAATTTTATAGAGTTTATAGAATTGTAAATGCATATATATATATATATATATATATATATATATATATATATATATATATATATATATATATATATATATATATATATATATATATATATATATATATATTTATTTCCTCAATATCTATTCAATAATTTCAGCAATAATTTCAATTGTTTTAACATACTAAATTATATTTTTTTCTTCAGTATCTAGAGTTATTACATTCAATATAGTCAATAATTGCACTTGTTTTAACATACCTAATTTGTATTTTTTCTTCAATATCTAATTTTGTTCAACATCACTGAGCATTTCAATTGATTTAACATGCAAATTTTCCCTTCAATATCTAGAGTTTTTACATCCAATATCACCAATAATTTCAATTATTTTAACTTGTAAAAAAAACTATTTTATAGAGTTTATAGGATTTTTACATCCAATATCAAAAATTTGAATAAAAAATAGTTTGAATGTACAATATACTGTATATACTGTGTGTGTGTGTATATATATATATATATATATATATTAGGGCTGCACGATAAATCTAAAAAAGATCACGATCTCGATTCGACCCAACACACGATCTTAGTTCAGCTTTTCTACGATTCAGCCAAATATATTTTTAAGGTCAGGACAGAAGCAAGGCAGTCGCACAAATCTTCACAGCAACATTGACACCTTCAAATGGCTTTAAAAGTGTCACATACTGGATTTATTTATAAGGTATAATTCTCCCAAAAATGTCATTTCCTTTTTCATGTAATGATGTATTCGCGAACAAATCATTGACTGTACAGTATATACACACACACACACACACACACACACACACACAGGGTGGGCCATTTATATGGACACACCTTAATAAACTTATTGGGAATTTCACAAGAAAAACAATTGTGTGCTTGGTTTTAAACGTAACTTTATTCTTTCATGAGTTATTTATAAGTCCTCACACATATACTAATCATATACCTCAATATCTAGAGTTTTTACATTTAATATCAGCAATAATTGAAGTTGTTTTAACATACCAAAAAAAAATCCTTCAATAGCTAAAGTTTTAACATTTAATATGCCCAATAATTCCAATTGTTTTAACATGTAAAAATGTATTTTTCCTTTCAGTATCTAGGGTTTTTTACATTCAATGTAGTCAATAATTGCACTTGTTTTAACATACTAAATATGTATTTTTCCCTTTACTATCTAATTTTAACGTTCAACATCACTGACAATTTCAATTAATTTAACATGCAAATTTTTCCTTCAATATCTAGAGTTTTTACATCCAATATCACCAATAAGTTCAAGTGTTTTAACATGCAAATAATTTTATTTTTCCTTCAATATCTAGAGATTTTACATCCAATATCACCCAGAATTACATTAGTTTGAGCATACAACTTTCCCTTCTCAATATCTAGAGTTGTTTTTTATCCAATATCACCCAGAGTTACATTAATTTAAACAGATGTAAGTAAACCCTCTTTATAGTGAATCATCCAGAAAGCATGAGGTTGGCCTGGTCTTACCGTGGCAATCAGGTTTAAGTGTGACATTGCATAATCTCAGCATTGGCCTGATACACACAGTCAATGGGCTTTTGTGCTTCTGATCTAATGTGTGTTAGTGAGCCGATGAACACAGACCACCGACGGCAAGATCTCTTTTTCATAAACAAAGAGCCGTCTTCAAACAGCCATCGCTTAAAGAGATGCTTTGTTCACTTTTAGTACCCTTTTTTTTACTCACTGGCGTCAATAAATCACAGTTTGTTGCATAACACTAGAAAAAAACCCCACAGGAGGAAAGCTGGCCTAGCAATACAGGCTTCTCACGGTTCGGTTTTAGGCCACACTTTTGATACTGTAGGTATTTGATGATTTGATGTTCAGCCAAATATTTCCTTCAGCTAAGTCTTTGTTTCAGAGGTTGCACCTCAGCGGAATGAACCGCCAACTATTCCAGCATATGTTTTACACAGCATATATCCTTATACAGCTGCAACCCAGTACTGGGAAACACTCATTCACACACACACTAATACGCTACGTCCAGGGCTTTACATTAACTTTTTGGATCACCAGCCACTGCGGCTAGTAGATTTCCAACATTACTAGCCACTTGCCATTTTCACTAGCCACAATTTTATTGTTTGGAAAATATATTTTATATAAATAAATGTGACTTT
>NC_141032.1:1495000-1512500 GCF_052040795.2 Danio rerio
TTTGGCTGTAACCATTGACTTGCATAGGAAAAACAACTACAATGCAAGTCAATGGTTACAGGTGTTCAACATTTTTTGAAGTATCTTCCTTTGTCTGAAAGAATGAAAGTCAGACAGGTTTGGAATAAATAGAGGTTGAGTAAATGATGTTTTGACTGTAACCATTGACTTACATAGGAAAAACAAATACAATGGAAGTTAATGGTTACAGGTTTTCAACATGTATTGAAATATCTTCCTTGTGGGAAAGAAAGAAAGAAAGAAAGAAAGAGAAAGTCAAACAGGTTTGCAGCAAATTGAGGGTGAGTAAATGACGTTTTGGGTGTAACCATTGACTTACATAGGAAAAAAAACTACAATGGATGTCAATGGTTACAGGTTTCCAACATTTTTCGAAATATCTTCTTTGTCAGAAAGAATGAAAGTCAGGTTTGGAACAAAATAAATGTTAGTTAATGATGTTTTAACTGTAACCATTGACTTACATAGGAAAAACAAATACAATGGAAGTCAATGGTTACAGGTTTTTAACATGTATTGAAATATCTTCCTTGTAAATAGAAAGAAAGAATGAAAGAAAGAAAGAGAAAGTCAAACAGGTTTGCAGCAAATTGAGGGTGAGTAAATGACGTTTTGGGTGTAACCATTGACTTGTATAGGAAAACAACTACAATGGATGTCAATGGTTACAGGTTTCCAAGATTTTTCGAAATATCTTCTTTGTCAGAAAGAAAGAAAGAAAGAAAGAAAGAAAGAAAGAAAGAAAGAAAAAGAAAATCAAACAGGTTAGGAACAAATGTAGGGTCAGTAAATGATGTTTTGGCTGTAACCATTGACTTGCAAAGTAAAAACAACTACAATGGAAGTCAATGGTTACAGGTTTCCAACATTTTTCGAAATATCTTCCTGGAAGGAAAGAAAGAAAGAAAGAAAGAAAGAAAGATGGAAAGTTGGAACAAATGAAGAGTGAGTAAATGAAGTTTTTTCTGTTACCATTGACTTAGGAAAAATAAATACAGTGCAAGTCAATAATTAAAGGTTTACAACATTTTTTGAAATATCTTCTAAGAAAGAAAGTCAAACAGGTTTGCAGCAGATAGAGGGTGAGCAAAGGACGTTCTGGGTGTAACCATTGACTTGCATATGAAAAACAACTACAATGGAAGTCAATGGTTACAGGTTTCCAACATTTTTCGAAATATCAGTGTGAACGAGCCCTTAGAAGTCTCAGAATGAAGACAGCTCTGTTGCATGTTAGGCGTTGAGTGTTGAGAATCCAGCAGAGATGTGTGTTTTGTCATGCAAATGGTGCTTTTTGTCAGTTTTTATCCAGATGCATTTATACACAACACACACTCACACACACACACACTCTCTCATTTAAACACTGCGCTTTCAGTGGCTCTGTGTTTACCAGACAGCTTTTATCCACAGCATACATCTCTCTGCTTGTCTTTATGCTTATTTTTTTCTTCTCAGCACTTTCCCTCATTCACACTGCATTAGAAGTCCACATTTAGAGTCCTTTTAAAGACATTTCAGCCTTTTTTTTTCATTTGCGGCCTTCATATGCTCTCAAGCAAACATTAGAGTGGCTTTTAAAGGAATCACAGCAGATAAAACAGACGCACTGCTATTTTAGAGGGAATGTGTGAAAGACTCGCAGTGGTAAACAGGCCGCGTAGAGCTGCTTCACACCGTCTGAGATGACAAAAATAAATTAGAAGCAGGTTTTTTTATTTTGTTGAGTGCATTTGGAATAATTGGTCGATGCATATTATGTTTCATGATCATGCAAATTAATCTTTTGTACCTTAGATGTCTGTATTTCCTAATGTTTCTCTATCAGCAGTTCTCATGTCAGTATCTTTGTGGCAGCATTATGTAAATGTTGAAAAACAGATTGAATATTTAATTACTGTCCACAGTTTCTTTATTAATTATTATTAATTCATTCATTTTCCTTTTGCTTAGTCCTTTTATACATGAGGGTTCACCACAGGGGAATGAACCACCAGTTATTCCAGCATATGTTTTACACAACGGATGCCCCTCCAGCTGTAACCCAGTACTGGGAAACACACACACTCATATACTTCGGCCGATTTAGTTGATCAATTCCCCTATAGTGCATGTGTATGGGGTGTGGGGGAAACCCACACCAACATGGGGAGAACATGCAAACTCCACACTGAAACACCAACTGACCCAGCCGGGACTCGAACCAGAGACCTAATGCATAAATTGTTCATGATATCTTTGAATTATTCAGCATAATCAGCACATATCTGTATGAAATGATGATACTGGAATGTTAAATGTACTCGCTGACCCTCATCAGTTGTCCTGAACTCTTGATTGCTGTATTCTGAGTAAAGGGTAAGTGATATAGTGATAATATCCACATTAGCAGTCATGGCCAGCTGTTCCTGGAATCACAGACACACACAGATCTTTCATTTATTCACATTTTCTGAGCCGAGCCCTCGTTTATTTTTCTCTTCTCTTCATTTTTTTTTTTGCTGCTGTAAGGCAGTGAGCGGCTCTTCATTAAATTCAGTCATCTGAGGTCAGCGCTAAACTCTGCTGCATTTATGTTTCTGTTCGGTTTTGTTGTTTTTATAGCGTCCCAAAAAGACTTTTTGACTTTTTAAAGATTTCATGAAAATTTAAAAGTACTATATTAATTGATGATGATGAGGATGATGATGATAATATTAATAATAATAATAATAATAAAACTGCTTCAATTATATATAAAGGCAATAATAATAATAATAATAATAAAACTATGGCAATAAATAATAATGACAACAATATTAATAGAAATTATATAACAACAATAATAGGAACAATAAGATTAATAAACAGTAACAATAATACATGATAAAAATAACAACAACAACAATAATAATAATAATAAACTATGGAAATTATACATAATGGCAATAATAATAATAATAATAATGATAATAATAATAATACATATGGCAATAATAGATTGACAAGAAAAATATTAATACAAATAATTAAGCATAATAATAATAATAATAAACAACCTAATGTCAACAACAGCAGCATTAATAATAATAATAATAATTAAAAAATAATTATAACATTACATAATGATAATAATAATTTTTTTAGTAATAATGTATAATAATAAATTATGATAATAGCAATAAATAATTATAATAATAAACAATAATACATAATGACATTAATAATAATAATAATAAAATAAGCAAAGACTGTAATGCATGATAAAATTATTAATTTTATTAATAATAAAAATAATAATGAACTATGGCAATAATAAATGATGACAACATTAATATTAATAGAAATAATAAAACAATGATAATTATAATTATAAACAATGACCTAATGAACAAAAACAATAATAAAAATAACAATGATAAACGATTATAGTAATAATAATAATAATTAAAAAAATAAACTATAATACATAATGATTAACAATAATAAGCAATGACTGCAATAAATAATAATAATAACAATAATATACACTATGCACTATTGGTGTGTGTGTGTGCGTGTGTGCATGTGTTTCTGTCTCTGTATGTAAATATGTGTCTGTATTTGTGCATGTGTTCGCGCTTGTATTTTGTATTTTTCATGCATGTGTGCTGTATTTGTGTGTGTGTGTGTCTCTGTACTATACTAGGTGTGTGTTGTATTTATGTGTATGTGTGTGTGTCTGTACTGTGTGTTAATGTGTAAGTGTGTGTGTATGTGTGTGTGCAGAATAAGTGTTAAGCTCAGTGTGAATGTAAAGGTCAGGCTGAAGTAGAGGACGTCTCGATCCACTTTACACACACACACACACAATGTAAAATAAGCTGTTCCTCACTGCGGGAAAATCAGCACATAAGATCACATAATCAGAAACCCTGCACTGCACTTTGTTTCCCCAAAATTAAAAATTTCTCTAATATTTGTTCTTCAGGAGAAAGTCTTTTTTGTTTTATTTGGGCTAGAATAAAAGCAGTTTTTAATTGTTTTAAACCAATTTTATGGTCAATATTATTGGCCCCTTCAGCAATATTAGTGTTGGATTGTCTCCAGAACAAACCACTGTTATACAATGACTTGCCTAATTACCCTAACTTTACCCTAATTACCCTAGTGAAGCCTTTACATGCCACTTTAAGCTGAACACTAGTCTAATATCCAGTCTAATATTGTGTGCTGTCATCAGAGATGAGTAATTAACACTATTATGTTTAGAAATGTGTTGAACAAAAGTCTTCTCTGCGTTAAACAAAAAATTGGGGGAAAATATTCATGAGGGCTATAATAAATCTGACTTCAGCTGTGCAGTTTGTGCTCAGTTATCACGTTTCTATTTGTGTAAGTTCAGAGTTATCCTGTGAGATCAGCCTTTCAGAAGTTTGTTCTTCATATGTCTGTGTTTCCCCCAGTGTGTGTGTTTTCAGACGTCATGAGCTCATTTTCTTCTTGGCTGTGTGATGAAGCCGTGGGGTTTGTTTCTGTTGACCTGCTCTGCCCTGCCCGTGTGATGTTTGGGGTTTTTCGGGTCATCCTGCTGGGTTTTTATGCAACGTTTATCAGTGGTTTCAGTCTCCCAGTGATCCATATGACACACAGTGCTCCAGTTGCAGCATTATCACACTCATAATGACAAGCACATGATTCATGAAGCTCTCAGAGCCCAGACGAAATGTGGGTCAGAAAACCAGCATCTTTGTTTATTCATTTTTTTTGTCATCTGACATGTATATACAATTGAATAGAGATATATTAGCCCGCCTGTATTTATTTATTTATTTTTAATATATATATATTTATCAATAATCAATATGGGGGTGAGGCAGTGGCGCAGTAGGTAGTGCTGTCGCCTCACAGCAAGAAGGTCGCTGGTTTGAGCCCTGGGTCAGTTGGCGTTTCTGTGTGGAGTTTGTATGTTCTCCCTGCGTTCACGTGGGTTTCCTCCGGGTGCTCCGGTTTCCCCCACAGTCCAAACACATGCGGTACAGGTGAATTGGGTAGGCTAAATTGTTCGTTGTGTGTGAATGTGTGTGTGGATGTTTCCCAGAGATGGGTTGCTGCTGGAAGGGCATCTGCTGCGTAAAAACTTGCTGGATAAGTTGGCGGTTCATTCCGCTGTGGCGACCCTGGATTAATAAAGGGACTAAGCCAAAAAGAAAATTAATGAATGATTAATGCAAACATGCAAACTCCACACAGAAACGCCAACTGACCCAGCTGGGGCTTGAACCAGCGACCTTTTTGCTGCAAGGCAATTGTGCTACCCACTGCGCCACCGAGCTGCCAAAATTAGGAAATTTCCCATGGCAAACATTTACTTTCGGCCCACTATAAAAGTTTGGGCACCCCTGCACTAGATATTTGGGCAAGATGCTGAAAAGCCTTTAATGTAAAATTTACAGTAACTTGCTGGCAATTTTTGTTGACTTTATTTATTTAATTGAAAGAGATTATTAAATTATTATAATTATTTATTATTATTTTTTATTATTATTATTTATCATGATTATTATTATTATCATTTATTATATTATTATTATCATTATTATTATTATTATTATTTAATTATTGTTATTCTTTAATTATCATTATTATTATTATTGTTAGTATTATTATTTTTTTATTATTATTATTTATTATTATTAATTTCCTTATTATTTATTAATATTATTGTTTTGTTTCATTATTATTTATAGCCAAAAAGAAAATGAATGAATGATTAATCAATATTAATTTAATTCATTCATTCATTTTTTTTTTTGGCTTACTCCCTTTATTAATCTGAGTTTACCACAGTGGAATGAACCACCAACTTATCCAGCATATATTTTACGCAGCGGATGCCCTTCCAGCTGCAACCAATCACTTGGAAACATCCATACACACACACTCACTCACACACATACACACTTATGCAAATACGGGGAGAACATGCAAACTCCACACAGAAACGCCAACTGACCCAGCTGGGGCTTGAACCAGCGACCTTTTTGCTGCAAGGCGAATGTGCTACCCACTGCGCCACCGAGCTGCCCAAATTAGGAAATTTCCCATGGCAAACATTTACTTTCAGCCCACTATAAAAGTTTGTGCACCCCTGCACTAGATATTTGGGCAAGATGCTGAAAAGCCTTTAATGTAAAATTTACAGTAACTTGCTGGCAATTTTTGTTGACTTTATTTATTTAATTGAAAGAGTTTAATGGTTAAAATAAAAAAATAAATAATAAAATCGTCTTGACCATGTCTACATGCCTAAATGCATTGAGCTGCTGCCATGTGATTGGCTGATTAGAAATTTGCATTATTGAGCAGATGGACCTAATAAAGTGGCCATCTGCCATCAGCCAATCGCATGGCTTCAATGTTCAATATTCAGTAGGTTTTGTATGATATTTCCAGGATCGTTATTAAAGTGTCCGCTGAAGGCTTCAAAGACGCCTTTGATGGAAATATCTAGAAGGAAAGACGGATGCAGACGCTGTGTGTTCAATTAGAGAGCAGGATTATGTTATGTAAGAGTTATAATAGAGCTCTGGAGACGGAGAGGTTTCTTCCAGACGCATCTACACTGGACATAAAGCAGTCTGAATGAATGAATGAGCACTTCAGAGCACAGGACAGCGGAGGAGAGGAACATGAGGGAGAAATGGAGAGATTGTTGAGGAGTGGATTATAAAAGAAGAGAACAAATACAGGAGATGGCGGCTGTACAGTGGACACTCGCACAAATATAGCAGTTTTTACGATCGCATAATGGAAAGAGTAAAGCCATGACGCTACTGACCAGTCGTATGGGATCAGTATGAGTTTTAAATGTTTTTAATTGTGCTCATCATGACTGCATTATTTGATTAAACCTTCATCGTTAATTGTGCTGGCCAATTAAAGCACAGTGGGATCATCTAACCAATTAGATCACCATAGGGTCATCTGACCAATCAGAGCAGAGTATGAGTAATTGATCAATCAGAGCACAGTAGGGTCATCTAACCAATCAGAGCACTGTGATATGTTCAAATCTGAGCAGAGAAGGGTAATCTGACCAGATCAGAGCACTATCATATGTCCAATCAGAGCAGAGTAGTGTCACCTTACTAAAGATCGTCTGACCAATGAGAGGAGAGTTAGTTCATCTGGCCAATCAGAACACTATCATGTCACCAATCAGAGCAGAGAGCAGTGTAAGATCATCTGACCAATCAAAGCACTGTAGGGGCATCTGACCATCTAGATTACAATAGGGTCATCTGACCAATCAGAGCAGAGTAGGATGATTTGGCGAATCAGGTCAGTGTAGGGCCATCTGACCAATGCGAGGAGAGTGAGATGGTTTGACCAATCAGAGCTGAGTAAGTTCAACTAGAGCACTATCATCTGACCAATCAAAGCGCAGAAGGGTCATCTGACCAATTAGATCACAATAGGGTCATCTGACCAATCGGAGCAGAGTGTGATCATTTGATCAATCAGAGCACTATTATCTGACCAATCAATAACACAATAGGGTCATCTGACCAAGCGAGTTGGATTTTGTGGCCAATCAGGGCAGAGTAAGATTATCTGACCAATCAGAGCAGAGTAAATTCATCTTGCCAATCAGAGCAGAGAGCAGAGTAAGATAATATGATCAATCAAAGCACAGTAGAGGCATTTGACCAATCAGAATAGAGTATGTTCATTTGACCAATCAGGGCAGAGTCAGGTCATCTGACCAATCTGAGCAGAGTAGGATGATTTGACCAATCAGGGTAGTGTAGGGTCATCTGACAAGTGAGAACAGAGTAAGATCATCTGGCCAATCAGAGCAGAGAGCAGAGTAAGATAATCTGACCAATCAAAGCACAGTAGAGGCATCTGACCAATCAGAGTAGAGTATGTTTATTTGGCCAATCAGGGCAGAGTAGGATTGTTCGACCATTCAGGGTAGTGTAGGGTCTTCTGACAAATGAGAAAAGAGTAAGATCATCTGACCAATCAAAGCACAGTAGGGTCGCCTGACCAATCAGAGCAGAGTAGGATTATTCGACCAATCAGGGTAGTGTAGGGTCTTCTGACAAATCAGAACAGAGTAAGATCATCTGACCAATCAAAGCACAGTAGGGTCGCCTGACCAATCAGAGCAGAGTAGGATTATTCGACCAGTCAGAGCAGAGTATGATAATTTGACCAATCAGAGCAGAGTACGATTATTTGACCAATCAGGGCAGAGTACGATTATTTGACCAATCAGAGCAGAGTGTGGCCATCTGTTCAATCAGAGCAGAGTAGGGTCATCTGACCAATGAGAGCAGAGTTCTATCATCTGACCAATCAGAGCACAGAAAGGTCATCTGACCATGTAGATCACTATAGGGTCATCTGACCAATCAGAGTAGAGTATGATCATTTGATCAGTCGGGCAGAGTAAGTTCTACTGAGCATCTTTTCTGCTGTGTTTGCACCATGTTTCTCATGAAAAAGTTTTGTCATTATTACAAAGACATTTTTAGGCAAATGAATGTTTTTTTTTTTGTGTCAGCTACAGAACGAATCAGCTGCTGCTATTTGATTGCTGTTTTTAGTCCGTCTTAATTGGATCGTTTTATATTTCTGGCCTGTGGTTCCCTGAAGCCGCAGAAGGATTTAATTAACAAAGCGTCTTTAATAGACTTGTGCATCTTCGTTGCTTTGAGTGGAAACTGTAGCCATGAGTCATCATAAGCAGACTTTAATTACAGATATTTTTAGCGTAATTACAGAGCGCTGGCTGGATGTTCCGTGCGTCACTTGAGGATTGAGTTCATGAGAAGGTGTCAAAATGTCACTGTATGCGACGCTTCACCTTTCGCTGAAAGTGTGTGTATGTTTATGATCTTTTAATTTTTTTTTTCCATCTCAGGCGTGGACAATAGATGCCTGTAGGCTCTGTGATCTTTCCTGAAACGACTAGCTCTATTTAAGGTGTATGCATTTGAATTGCATATCAATTGTGCATGCATTTAAATCAATGCATGTTATGTAATGCATGTTTGTCTGTTATTCATAAATGAACCAGATTTCTGCAATAGTACTCGATACTTATACGCCAAATAGATTTCAAATGTACAAGCTTATCTGATCATGTTGTTTCTAAACCTCACAATAATCAGTACACTCACTGGCCACTTTATTAGGTACACCTGTCCAACTGCTCTAATTAATTGGTTAATAATGAATTAGTCATTAAAATGCACACTTTATTATGAATGTATCCTTAAAAATTACTAACATGTACATTTATTACTGATTTCGCTTTTCGTTATTTAAGACTTGCATATGCATGTCAGATTTACAGTATCTTGTGTGTTTCTGCAGTCAGACTTCAGAATCATATGGAGTCCTGCATGCGTAAGTCACTGCGACGTCAATCACACATTTAAATCAGTCACTCTCGCTAATTAACCCTGAAGAAAACTTGCACATAATTAGCAGAAGGTGAACTAATTAACTGCCATGTCTGCTTTCTCTGAATGATCCCACACTTATTGAGGTACAGTATATTGTTTCTTCTAATTATTTTATTTCAATTATTATTATTAATTTAAATTATTATGATTATTGATTATTATTTATTTTATTTTTATTATTATTATTATTATTATTTATCATCATTATTATTATTTATTGTTATTTTTTATGTATTGTAATTATTTATTATTATTATTATTATTATTATCATTTATTATATTATTATTATCATTATTATTATTATTATTTAATTATTGTTATTCTTTAATTATCATTATTATTATTATTGTTAGTATTATTATTATTTTTATTATTTTATTTATTATTATTAATTTCATTATTATTTATTATTATTATTGTTTTGTATTATTATTATTTATTATTATTTATTTTATTATTATCATTTATTATTATTATTATTTATTATTATTATTATTATTAATCATTATTATTATTATTATTTATTGTTATGTTCATGTATTGTAATTATTTATAATTTTTTATTATTTATTATTTAATTATTGTTATTATTTAATTATCATTATTATTATTTATTATTATTGTTAGTATTATTATAGTTTTTATTGTTATTTATTATCATTATTATTATTTTGGATTATTATTTATTATTATTATTATTATTATTATTATTATTATTATTAGTTTATTATTATTATTTATTTTAATGCTATTATTATTTATTTTATTATTATTATTTATAATTTTTTTGTTGTTGTTATTATTTATTTTATTATTATTATTTTTGTACTTAGTATAGCAGCATAACCAATACAATACTTCAGCTTAAAATTGGGTAAATATTTCACAGTCAATCATTTCACTTCTTTATAATCATTCATTCAGTTCCCTTGGCTTAGTCTCAGTGGAATGAACCGCCAACTATTCCAGTTTATGTTTTAAGCAGCGGATGCCCTTCCAGCTGCAACCCAGTACTGGGAAACACCCCTACACACTCATTCTCACACACACACACACACACACACACACACACACACACATACACTACGGCCAGTTTAGTTGATCAGTTCCCCTATAGCGCATGTGTTTGGACTGTGGGGGAAACCGGAGCACCCAGAGGAAACCCACGCCAACACAGGGAGAACATGCAAACTGCACACAGAAATGTCAACTGACCCAGCCGGGACTCGAACCAGAGACCTTCATGCTGTGAGGTGTAAGCTGACCATCATTTAAAATAGACAGAAAGTCCTGTAATTGATGTGTATTCTGTCAAAAGTATTCATCTTCATTATCTTCTTCTCCTTCATCATCATCATCATCAGCTCGGCGCCGTCCAGCTTCATTTGTGCGTCTGGATGTTCTGTTCTGTTTGAGCGCTGACGTGCATAAACACACTACTAATGAGGACTGGACTCAGAACACACACACATGCACATACACAGATGTACACTCATTCACATACAGACACACACACACACACACACTCTCACACACACATACACACAGACCATCAAACACATATTTGCACAACACACATGAACATTTAGAGACACACACACTTTACACACAATCACAGATGCACATATGCGCACACACATAAACAAATGCACACTCGCACACAGATTCACACACTGTCATACATGGACACACTTACACACACACTTGAACAAACACACGCACACACATGCTTGACCCAAAAACACGCATGTACAGATGCACACATACACAGGCACACATAAACAAATGCACACACACACACACAAACACACAGACACACACAGATTCACACTCAGTCATACTTGGACACACACACACATAAACAAACACAGACACACACACACACACACACTTAAACAAACACACACTTCACACATAAACACACACAGATGCACACATACACAAATGCATGTGCACACACACACACACACACACAGGCACACATAAACAAATGCGCACACACACACACACACAGATTCACACTCAGTCATACTTGGACACACATAAACAAACACAGACACACACACACACACACACTTGAACAAACACACACTTCACACATTAACACACAGATGCACACATACACAAATGGATGTGCACACACACACACACACACACACACACAGGCACACATAAACAAATGCGCACACACACACACACACACACACACACAGATTCACACTCAGTCATACTTGGACACACACACACATAAACAAACACAGACACACACAAACACACACTTCACACATAAACACACACAGATGCACGCATACACAAATACACGTGCAAACACACACACACACACACACACACACAGGCACACATAAACAAATGCGCGCACACACACACAGATTCAAACTCAGTCATACTTGGACACTCACACACACACACTTGAACAAACACACACTTCACACATAAACACACACAGATGCACATACACAAATGCACGTGCACACGCACAGGCACACATCAACAAATGCACACACACAGACTCACACTGTCATACATGGACAGAAACACACACTCGAACACACACACACATACTTGACACAAACACACATGTACAGATGCACACACACAAATGCACGTGCAGAGAAGCGCGCACACACACACATACACACACAGGCACACACACTTAAACAAACACACACATACTTTACTTGACACATAAACACATGTACAGATGCGCACACACACATCCACATACACAAATACACGCACGCATGCACACACACATATACAGGCACACATAAACAAGTGCACACACACACACACACAGTCATACACTGAACACACACACATGAATAAGCACACACGCACAACCACACTCACACAATGTCAAACATACACACATGCACACACACAGAAACATATGCACAAACATGTAAACCCATAAACAGACTGACACACACAAACACACATGCCCATACTCAAATGCGTGCACACACACATTCTCCAAACCCATAAACGGACACAATCACACACATACACACACTCTTGTACATACACAATTGCAAGCACACACTGACATACATGCGCGTGCTCACACACACACACACACATTGGATTCCTCTCCTCTATTCAAATTGAATGCTAATAATACTTTATCATCATCACTCATATGCTCCTCTCCACTGGCTTTGATTTCCATATACAGGACATTCAGTTCAGTTCATTTAACAGGCGTATTAGCGTCCACCAGCTCGTCACAATTAGCAATCAAATCATTTAGTGCACTAATGTACGCTCGTCTTGCAAAGCCTTGATTGAGATTATGAAAGCGACGAGTTGTGCAACTCTCTCTGTGTGCTAATGTGCCAAAATGACCACTTTAATTGTTGGGACAGAATGATTGTTCCAGGAGAGTCACGTCCTGTTACCAGTTCACAGTTGTAAATCGAGGAAATAAGTCGATTTCACAGACGTTGCATCATAAATCGCTCATGTAGTCTGAGTAAAAGCCAGGTCAAAATAAATATGGGATAAATGATATCGGCTTTGTTGAGTTTGGTGTGTTTCTGAGTACACAGCAAGCAAGCATGCATTTGGACCAAGCGGCAACCTCCCGCTCTCCCTCGTGAAGCTCATACGGAAGTAACTGAAACTGCAATTAATGGAAATTCTGCTAGTCCTGCCTCCATAATAGAGCAGATTTCTATTGACCCCAGTGTTGAAGTGGCCGACTTTACAGCAGATAAAGGTGTTTACAGCCTGGTACAAAGACAGAGTTTGGTGCATATAGCTTATGAGGAGGTGAATTTGTTTATAACTCATCTGTTTCCATATTAAGTTATATATATATATATATATATTATTTTTTTTTTTTTTGAGCATATATATATATTATACAATTTCAATCAACAATATAAAAAACGCTCAAATATTTTTGTGTGAATATACATACAAAACAAAGCAGAAAAGACAAACAATGTGGAAGTAGAATACAATTTTGTAGCAAGAAGTACAATAAGAGTTTATATGTAAAAAATGAAAGAAAATACGTGTTTATACAGATACTGATTGTAAGAAGTCTATGAAGGGTTGCCATATTAAGTTATAATAAGTCTGCATAATTAAGGGCGTTGCCACTTGAGTGACAGCTAGGGCTCGCTTTGTTGCTGTCACTTCACGTCAGCTGATTCCGGCTGATTAGCCACTGAACTCGGCATATACATGGATTTTTTTTTTTTTTTGAAGCTTTACACAGTCTGTTGCCTTTTGGAATTGTTTCCTACAATTATCAGATGATATGGCATGCTGTGTGCACTTAATTGTGCTCACAAACCTTACATGTGGCCTCCATTTCCCAGTCGAGTGAAATTATATACTTATATTCCATCTCTATACATGTATTTGTTTAATGTAAGATCATTTTTTTTCTTTAGAGCTGTAATGCACTCCAGAATCTGCCAGATTGATTAGCTGTAGTCTCTGTAACAGTCATCTGAAGCGTTGTCATACAGTGTTAAGCCTGTATTTCATCAATAGTCCTGCATTTACTAACACAGACTATATCTGATCAAGCATACTGTAGTATTATTAGCTTTATTGGATTGACAATCCATAATAAATGCTGTAAAATATTTTACTTTTTACTACAGTAAACTGTGGCGTATTGTAGTAAAAACACCCCATAGCTGCAGAAAACTACAATATTGGGTCCTTTGCTTTTATTATTGTAGTTGTGTTATTATAGCAACTGTAGAATCACCACAACTGATTAATTACTATAGTTGTTGTGTTACCATCTCAACAGTAGAATAACTACAACAGATTAATTACTGTAGTTGTTGCCATGGCAACTGTAAAATCACCAGATCAATTACTATAGTTGTGTTACCATAGCAACTGTAGAATCATCACAACAGACTAATTACTACAGTTGTGTTATCATAACAACCATATAATCATCACAACAGATTCATTTCTATAGTTGTTGTGTTACCATAGCAACTGTAGAATCACCCCTACGGATTAATTATCATAGTTGTGTTACCATAGCAACTGTAGAATCACCACAACAGATTAATTACTATAGGTGTTGTGTTGCCATAGCAGCTGTAGAATCACCACAACAGATTAATTAGTATAGTTGTGTTACCATAGCAACTGTAGAATCACCATAACAGATCAATTACTATAGTTGTTGTGTTACCATAGCAACTGCAGAATCACCATAACAGATCAATCACTATAGTTGTTGTGTTACCATATCAATTGTAGATTCACCACAACAGATTATTTCAAATACTTTACTATAGCACAGTTCAAACACACTTGAATTTATTGTACAATTTTATTTCTTTTTGCATCACATCAATTAAATATGTATCTGATCCCACAGTCTGCTTCATTTGTTTCATCTTGTGAAACCCGAGGTCTTGCAATAGTCAAAACTTTATTTTTTCCCCAATTAGCAACTTCCGTCACCCGGAATGACCTGCAGGATTTACGATTGCGAATATTACTAACGCTTCCCGTACATCAGCACCATCTGGCTCTCAGAACATCTTCGTTAGACTGAGTTTTTTTTCTATTAATCACTTTATCTGCTGTGATGGCGGAGCTCGACCCGGTCTGAACTGGGAATCTCTCGCTTTAATTAGCTTGAGTTAATTCACATAAGAGCTGCCGCTTTCCAGTAGCGCCCACAATAGAGATACGGTTATGAATATGTCTATACAGCAGAGCAGAGATCATAAACAAACCCTGACAGAGACAATGAAGAAACACAATCATGACCAGCTGTGCATTATGCATGGAGGAACTGTAAACAAAACTCAGGCTATATGAGGACAGGTCACTTCAGGTATAATGAAAAATCTGTGATGAGCATAAAATTGCTATTTGATATCTTCATAGGATGTATATGGGTCAGGTAAGTTCATCTATTACTTCATGAACACCCCAACAATCAGAAGGTCCATAATTGACCATATTTGGATCGGTCATGAAAATTAATGAGCTAATAATGGTTTATTGTAGTATCAAAATACCTTATAATTGTGGAAAAAGAGAGTATTGAGTCATTTCTTTATAATATTGTAGTCGGTGTGTTACCATAGCAACTATAGAATCAACACAACAGATTATTTCAAGTGCTGTACTATAGAAATACCCCAACAATCAGATGGTTCATAATTGACCATATTTGGATTGGTCATGAATGTTTATGAGCTAATAATGGTGTATTGTCATATCAAAATACCCTATAGTTGTGGAAAAATACAGTATTGGGTCATTTTTTCCTCATGTTGTTGTAGTTGCTGTGTTACCATAGCAGCAGTAGAATCAATCACAACATATTTTATTCAAGTACTTTATTATAGAAATACCCCCAACAATCAGAAAGTCCATAATTGACCCTATTTGGATCTGTCGTGAATATTAATGAGCAATTAATGGTGTGTTGTTGAATAAAAATACCTTATAGTTGTTGAAAAAAATGTTGGGTCATTTCTTTATATTATTGTAGTTGCTGTGATTCCATAGCAACTGTAGAATCACCACGACAGAATAAATCAAGTACTGTACTATAGAAATAGTGCTACAATTAAAAGGTCCATAATTGGCCATATTTGGATCGTTCATGAATATTAATGAGCTATCAATAGTGTATTGTTGTATAAAATACCCTACCGTTGTGGAAAATACAGTATTTAGTCATTTTTAGTCATTTAGAAATACCCCCAACAATCAGAAAGTCCATAATTGACCCTATTTAGATCTGTTGTGAATATTAATGAGCAATTAATGGTGTGTTGTTGAATAAAAATACCTTATAGTTGTTGAAAAAAACAGTGTTGGGTCATTTCTTTATATTGTTTTAGTTGCCTTGTTACCATAGCAACTGTGGAATCACCACAACATATTAATTCAAGTACTTTACTATAGAAATACCCCCAACAATAAGAAGGTCCATAATTGACCCTATTTGGATCTGTCGTGAATATTAATGAGCAACTAATGGTGTATTGTTGAATAAAATACCTTATAGTTGTTAGAAAAAACATTGTTTGGGCCTTTTTTCTGCTGTTAAAATGGTGCACGGGTCATTTCTGACTTCATAATTTGATGTCTTGTGTTTGAGCTAAATATAAGAGACTTGTTTTAATTGTCCTCCAGTAATTTGTTGGTGGTTTTTTTTCAGGTTGCCCGATGGGAGCACAGGACTCGTGGTCTGACCCGTCTGTTTGGTGGGCCATATGTGGCCTGTTATTCGCTGGCCGTCCTAATCCTGCTGCTCAATGTTTACCGGAGCCACAGGTAACATCATCTACCACTGCTCTTATGTCAGCAATTCTCCAGATAATGCTGTCCATTGGTCAACTGACCCATTTTATCCAATCCTGCATAAGAGCGCAGGTTCAGTGTTTACTCTGCTCTGCTATATTGGCTTCATCCATAATAATACAGTGACATCTGTGTGACGTGTTCATCTGACCAGCAGCACATTCAGCGCTTCTTTCATCTCACTGTTGCCATGACGCTCTCGTATCCGAGCTGCTGCTGCTGTCAGCGATGTCGCATGTGACTCTGTGTGTGTTTGAATGTATGTGTGTGTTTGAATATGTGTGTGTTGTGAGTGTGAGTGAGAGTGACTGTTTTGGACGGTATAGTAATATAAAGTATAGTCAATTAGATCAATTGTGTGTAGTTTATTTGTTTGCCGCATGCATAGGTTGTTTATTCAAATCTAATCAATCAGAAGAGGGCTTTACTTTCTTTTATAATGCATTATATTTACTGTGTTTTTAATCATTTTAATTTTATAATTTATATTTTCATCTTCGTTTTTTTACTTTAATTTGATACTTTTAATGTTATTTTTTTGCAATTTTTTTTATTTATTATTTGTGTTATTATTCTATTTTATCCCTAATGCGTCCTTTTTTTAATCGTTTTCATTTATTTTATTTGCATTTTGTTCATTTATTAAACTGTGTTTATTTCATTTTATCCCCTCTTTTACAGATTTAACTTAATTTTATTTGCATTT